>NC_140227.1:29340587-29405587 GCF_951802725.1 Rutilus rutilus | reverse complement strand
TGGAGTATCCCTTTAAAATAAAGTGTAACCCCAAACATAAGTACATGTATATTAATTAGTATTACTCAGTACTTATTTGAGTAAGTAAAATGTAACTGCATGTAACCAAATGGTTTTATGGTTTTAGTTTAGCTATAATAACTCTGTTGCTAACCAGTGTTGTTATTGAGAACTGCAACTATTTAAAAAAGGTTTGTGTTAACTGAAGTACAGCTGAAATAAAATAGATGAGCGATTCAATGGCTTGTGAAAGAACAAAACCACAGCTCCTTACAAAATGATCAAATATCGAATGTCGTTTACCACTGGCAAGAGAGTCGGGTCCTGGTCCAATACACCAGTGTTTGAAACGGCTCTTTTCCAAACGGCTGATGATGATGCATCGCAACGAGTCGCTCTTGCCGTCTGAAAACAATGCATTGCAATTTGGCACTTAGTCCTCCAGACTGCAGAAAAATGGCTTGTGTGCGAGGAGAAGAATTGATTTCCCTTGCATTTTTAATGAAATCATTGCATCAACCTGTGTCCAACAAGACACAGTGAGACTTGGGACATTGTTTATGGATCTCACGATGCACAAGCTTTCTGTGTTATTACACGATAGCTGCTATTACACAGTCGCCCGCATCATTGCTGGAGTCCAAGCAAAGAGTGTAATTGTGTAAGTATCCCTCGGGACAAGTGTCCTGTCAAACCTATAGACTCAGTGCATCTCTACAAGAATAGATGCTGTCATACCAATATAACTACAGTAGGTGTGGGTGGGATGAGGTTTCAGTTGGGATACAAGCTTTAAAATGAGACAAAAGTCTGAAAGAATGCTGTCACACTGTCTTAGAGAAACCCCACCATCGTTTTAATGAAATGTTCACTTTCTCACACACTTGATACGTGAGAGGATGTCACTGCAATGCTTCCGCTTCAGGGAAGTCATTACACTTCGTGGCTGTGTCTCAAAACCTAGCGTGCAACCTATCTAGGTAGCATCTTGGGCATCATATGCTGGTTTATATCACACCTACAGTAGATATGATGGGGCGTCATAAAGTGTTAAAAAACAACTTTAATACTCAAAAGATCAGTATAGATGGGCGACTCAATGGGTTTCGAGATGCAGTCACTTGTGTATCTGATTATCTAAGTTGGTCTTTCTCACTGTCCTTTCCATTCAATCAGTTTTTTTGATCACATGACAGATGCAAACTCATAATGAGTTGTTCATCCTATCCAATATGCTGACATTTTTATACGCCACAACTGTTATTGCTAACCATTATATTGAGATATTGAATTATTTTTAGAATTCACTGTAAATCACGGCGTAAAAGGGGCTTTATTTTATATATTTTCCATTTTCGTTTAAAAAAAAAATTAAATTGTGTTTTGAGTTTTTATTCATTTTCAGGTTTAGTTTGTCATTTTAGTACATCGTTAAACTAAAGGAAAATAAGTAATAATGCTGCCTTAAGCAACTAGCTTAGTGTGTATATACTTACTATATTTCAGTTAATGTTTATTTAAAGGAAAAATATAGTTTTATAGTATAGTTTTAGATGTTTTTGTTAATTGAAATAAACATTAAAATAAGAAATTGTACATATAATACAATTTAAGTTATTTATATATATATATATATATACATATACAGTGCAATGCATAAGTGAATACACCCATGCTAAAGTTGACTAAAAAGAGGAATAAAAAATCATATTTTGGAAATTGAACTTAATGCCTTAATTTAAAAAATTAGGAAAAATCCAACCTTTAAGGACACCAATTTTCTTTGTGAATGAATAATGTATCGTAAATAAATAAATGTTCTTCCTTAAAATACATGGTGCATAAGTGAGTACACCCCTATGTTAAATTCCCATAGAGGCAGGCAGATTTTTATTTTTAAGTTTTTTTTTTTATTTATTTTTTTAGGATACTATGCATCCTGATAAAGTTCCCTTGGCCTTTGGAATTAAAATAGCCCCACATCATCACATAGCCTTCACCATACCTAGAGATTGGCATGGGGTACTTTCCATAAGATCATCTCTCAATGCAAATCAAACTAGCTTTTAGGCTAACTGAAATAAAACCATGCCAATCTCTAGGTATGGTGAAGGCTATGTGATGATGTGGGGCTATTTTAATTCCAAAGGCCAAGGGAACTTTATCAGGATGCATAGTATCCTAAAAATTTTTTTTTTAAAATACTTAAAAATAAAAATCTGCCTGCCTCTATGGGAATTTAACACAGGGGTGTACTCACTTATGCACCATGTATTTTAAGGAAGAACATTTATTTATTTACGATACATTATTCATTCACAAAGAAAATTGGTGTCCTTAAAGGTTGGATTTTTCCTAATTTTTTAAATTAAGGCATTAAGTTCAATTTCCAAAATATGATTTTTTATTCCTCTTTTTAGTCAACTTTAGCATGGGTGTATTCACTTATGCATAGCACTGTATATATATATATATAATATATATTATTTCAGTCAATGTTTTTTAAGTAACAAAAATGTTTTTTATAGTTTTAGTTTAACTCTAATAACCCGACTGCTAACCAGTGTTTTTTATTAATAACTAAAACTAATGAAATAACTTTTGTTACCTGAAGCTGATATAAAAGAAAATATTAGATTTGAAATATTTTAAACAAATTGAAAATTAAAAAATGTGTCCCTGGCAACTAACTAGAATACAATATGTTTAAGTTGAAGTACTAAATTTACAAATAAATAAATAAAATAGGAATATTTAAAAAACTAAAATAAAAACACCACCTTACTAAAAACAAACGAAATCTGTAAATACTTCAAAATATGAATACATTTTCTAACAGTATATAAATGATAGTAAAATAACCCTGTTTCTAATGCATTTGTCACCCAGTTTTCTGATGTTCAAGGTCTGATCAGAGTTGTTTGCTCTCCTGTGTTTACAGAGATTCACCTGCATGTGTCTGTGCAAGTCTGAGACGTTTATGTAGCGTTTGCCCTGTGGTGCTTTCCAAAGATCTGCAACTAGAGCTACAAAAGCTTCTAGGGTTTCAGCATACGGTTTCAAATGCAGATTTCCTGCAGCGAAGGGAGACCTCTGGTGTTGAAATGTAGACTTCAAGAGCTGCAAGCAACTCCAAAGAAGGTTCGTTTTCTCCTTCAGCTTTTTACATGTTCGGTCATGAAAGCGTATTTCGCAGCTGTTCGCCAAGTTGCGAGGAACATCAGAGTTTGATGAATGTGCTCATGACAAATCACCAGTGCCTTCAAGCACATCTGTACCCATAAATATTTTATTGCACATTTCGATTTTGTTATGTTAACTCTAAATGCCACTGCTCATATGTCACTATTGTTCTGTGAAGCACAGCACCCCTCGGGGCCCTATTCCTTTTTTAGGGAACCGTAAACTGGTTTGGGTTTAAAAATAACACAACTATCTCATATGAAACCAGCTGGCGCTCTCAAAATGAACCGTTTCTTTATTTTGCACAGAAAATGCTCCTCCAAACACATCTGTTTCTGCAACCTTTATTTGCATTTGTCTGTGGTACGCGTGCACAGGCGATCCATCAAATGCGTTTGCTTGGACATTGACAGGTCAGGCAATCTCCTTTCGCAGTTTTCAGCTTCACAAACCTCATCTATCAGAGTTCACACTTTTACACGCCGTCACTTACAGATTGACCGAATGAGATAAAAGTTTGAAGGTGTTCACCACCAAGGTCTCCAAGTTAAAGATAAGGAGAATATTCCCGCTGACGACTGTGGGAAAAACGCAAACCAGAGCCATGCATACCAACCCTGTGAGCGTTTCTCGCCTCAAGCAGGGACTTTCCCTTTCGGGAAGCCAACAGCGTTTTCCTCGAAACCTGTTAAAAGCACATCGCTCTGTTTTGACCGCCAATGACGTGACCTCTGGCAGAAGATCGGTTTTAGACTGCGTAAACGTTGATGGCTTTTGTTTCTGGCTATAATTGTCTGCCAAACCGGTTTGGTGAGCACACAGGACATCATTCCCAGGACAGGACCATAGTTGCTCCCTGCAAACACACCCGGTCCTGTGAACGCCACAGCTGTTGGGTGTTTTTTCTGAGTCAACCAGATTAAGTGACATATGCATTTGCCTGAGGACACCATAGTCCTTTTTCTCGTCCATCTGTGTGTTTCTATACGAGTCAGACGGACTTCGGGACCTGAGCCGACCCAAGCTCCCCGTCAAACTCAACAGCGCCACCATTGCAGGAAGAACCCAGGATAACTCATCCATGTCGGGAATGCACGTAACAAGGCATCCGCCTCTTCTCAAACAGGCTTCCACCGAGAACCGTTCCAGCGTCCAGTCACGACTGCAGTAGATTCCACTCACAATCCATGCTAGGAGACATCCAAAACAGCCAACAGTCCTAGAAAGACAATCAGATTCACTTGAATTAGGCCCCCAGCGTCCCGTGGTTCTCCTGTCTTGAGTACGCAGCAGATTTACCAGCAACTCCACCGCGATCAGAGGCGGCGTCAGCAACAGCACGACCCCATAGGCCTGGCAGAGAAACAGCAGGAATCGAAGGGCGACGACATCTGAAGACACGTTAAACGGCATCAACCAGAACTCCATGAGCCGGACGTAGAGCAGAAACACTGGAGGGACAGAAAACAGGCGTCAAACCGATGAGTTAAAGGAAAACGAGGAGAAAGTGTGTGTGTGTGGTTCTGCTTACGGGTGACGGCGAGGTCTGTGAATAACAGCAGGCAGCAGCAGCAAAGACTGACTGCAGTGATGGTGTGTGTGACTACAGACGGACACAACAGCACACTGCTCATCAGTTTACACACACACACACGGAGCGCAGCATTCAGAACACCCTCCATCTGCACAGAACAGACCAGTCAGGTGATGATGCACAAGAAAGTCAAATTACGCAGGCCCAAGATACATTAAAGTCAACATGAAATCAAATTGGTTTTCTTAATACACGGAACTGGTCTTATTGTGGAGGATTCATAATGGCATCTGATCTTATTTCCCCCACAAAAATGTTTGAAATGTCTAACTTTGTTCAACTTCTATAATGTCTTCTATAACCTGTGTGTGTACTTGTACAACTATCTTTGTGTGAGGCATGTTTTATACTTTTATTTTCATACACACACACATATACGTACATACATGAAAATAACAGTATAAAAAAAAAAACATGCATATCTAAAAAATGTAATCAAATCAAGAGCATTTGGTCATAATGCCATAATTCCAGGGCCAGTCCGAGCTGATTCCTCACTCACCAGAAAGCAGAGATGAAGTAATGCAGCAAAGCCTGTGAGATCTGAGGTTCTTCACGTGATGCAGCGCTGAAACCACAGATCCCAGTGAAGCTCTAGCCAAAAAGCTGGAGGAACATTAGCCAAGGCACTTAGGAGACACTGAACACAGCAGCACTCACTCATTCTTTGAGAGTTTTTCAGTGTGTGTGTGTGTGTGCATTTCTCTTCACCCTCCCCCCGGTGGGACGTGTCTAAACAGTCAAGCTCTCACCTGGACTCAAAAGCACGTGTCTGTGCAGTGGGAGTGTCAGTGCTAGACTAGATCTCACAGAAACCAGTCCATCTGCTTCCTCCTCAAGCACAAGTGTTCAGATGTGTGTGTGATGCAGATCTCGTGACACTGACAGCACACATCATTGTGTTTTCTTTGAAACACTGACGGCGTGGCGGACACTAAAGAGCTCCTGCAATAACATTGAAGGGTGTTTTAGGCACCACACGGTTTCGCCCGTCAACACCACACTACAGTTTTGCCGAAGAAGACAATTCAGTTTAGATAAAAAAAATAAAAAAAAATAAAAAAGAGTTCAGAAAGGGAAGGTGAGGACAGTGGAGGGGCGAAGAGGAAGGCAGAGTCTGAAGAGCAGCGGAAATGTAGCATAGGCCACAAACATATAGGACAGAGTGGGAAAAAGTGGGCACTTTTTTCTCTCCGTATCAGTGCTTGAAGTGGGGGAAAAAAGGTGCCGGTACTCTCTTGCATTGGCTAATCATGACATTTGAGATTTCTACAGTGAAAAACTAAACTTGGAGATATTGCTGGTACAAGAACAATTTATTGTTATTTATTAACAACATACATGTATTTAAACAAGTCTCTGTGTGTGTGTGTGTGTGTGTGTGTGTGTGCTTGTGTACAAACGGAACTCCTCCAAGTCTGCAAGTCCAAAAATACATTTTATGGTGAGTTTACTACATTTTATTTTATTAAATACATTTATGGTGAGATTTATTATATTTTCATGTCAATCTGTGTTCATTTTGACCAAGAACCATGCGCTGTCACTTTAATTCAGCGCGTGCAGCACAGCAGAAATAGACTCGGAGCGGAAACGATTGCTGCATCCGCGTGCATTGTGAAAGCTTTAACCTGTTAACATGGGTGCGGAAAAAAAATAGGCACTGCAAACGGAGTATATGTGAAACGGGCGTGACTGACGCTTTTTCTGTCAGTGGTAGAGTACCGGCTACATGCGAGAAGTTGCGGTATGCAAGAAAAAGTGCAATGTAGAAGTGCCGGTACTGCGTACCGTACGGAGTACCGCCCCACTTCGACAACTGCTCCGTATCATAGTTTAATTATGCTCTAGTTCAGAATGTGCACTCTGGCAAAAAAAAAAAAGTTAAAGGTGCAATGTGTGATATTTCTGAGGATCTATTGACAGAAATGCAATATAAGATCCATAACTATGTTTTCAGTGGTGTATAAAGACCTTACTTAATGAACCGTTATGTTTTTATTACCTTAGAATGAGTCATTTATATCTACATAACCGCGGGCAGCGATATTTTTTTCCCAGGATGGTAGGGGAAGACTCATGAATATTTAATTGGGGAAGTCATCCCTGATTGGTCTGATCACCTACCCCTAACCCCACCCCTAAACCTACCCGCCACTGGGGGTCTGATGACCTACCCCCTAACCCCGCCCCTAAACCTACCCGTTGCTGGGGTTAAGACCAATCAGGGATGACTTCCCTAATGAATATTCATGAGTCTTCCCCTACCATCCTGGGAAAAAATATATCTCCAGCGGCCAGCATCTCGAAGCGGCACTTCCGGCGGCATCTCCAGCGGCCAGGACTTTCTCTGGCAGATGCCAGTGCGGCGGCATCTCCCGTAATCACCATTTTTTATTTTATTAACTGCATTTTAACAGTTAACACTTAACAGAGTATAGCTACTAATAAGTTGTTAATAAAGTTTTGAGTTTGTAATTCTCCATTACATCAGAGAAAGCTGCAATTGTTCTGAGTAGTATGGCTATGTGTATCCAGCAAGAAGTGTCAATATATCTTTCATGTTTCAGAAAATGCTGTTTATTAAATATTAATTTGAAATGTTATTAAATATGAATATAAACGGTTATTCAGTTAATACAGAATGAGTTCAGTTAATACAGAAATGAGTTTCTGATGTGCTGCACAATTCTGATATTAAATCAAATAAGCTGTACAAAGCTGAAATTGCGGCATCTCCAACAGCCATATATTGTTATAATTGTAATAGTTACAAATAAATCTTTAATAGTTTTAATTGTATTTGTTATTCCTCAAATTAAATCGTCTTTACAAACATAGTAATGAGCCAGATTCAACTAATCAATTACTATTATTATTAATAATATTATAAATATATACAATATTAGTACTAGTAGACACATATTTATTAAAAACATGTTGTTCAGTAGTACTGTAGGCCTACTACTGAACAACATGTTTTTAATAAATATGTGTCTTTTCATATTTTAATTAATAATGAATATGCTATTAATAGTTTTCCTTGGCGTATTAAATCTGCCACATACATACATTTCATGTTGGCCTATTATGAATAATAAGAATACATGCAACCTCTGATTTTTTGTAATTTTTTTTTATCATGTTAAAATCATAACATGATTGTTTTTTCTCTGTTCCCTTTGTATGTAAATATCAACACTGATTGTTGGAAATTGTAACTAGGCTACATAGTTATCAGATCCGTTTGTCAGAAGATAACAAGCGGAACCACTTTTATTGGCAAGTGATATCCTAACATTTTATGTGTGTTTTGTGGATTCAGTTAATTTACAAGTGATTAGTAAATGATTAACTAATTATTTACAAAACATCACTATGCGTTCATAAATGATAAATAAGTGATATGTTAAGTATTGTATGTTTTGTAGATTCAGTTATAAGTAATTTACAATTGATTAGTAAATGATTAACTAATCATTTACAAAACATGAATATGCGTTTCATAACTGTTTAATAAATTGTTTTGTTTTTTGTACCAATCAGTTTCAAGCTTTATGCTCTAAAGGTTAAACTATACATCACTTGTAAATGTGTTACACATCATTCGTAGATTACCACTTCAAGAATCAATCATATTGATTCAGCACATCAGAAACTCATTTCTGTATTAACTGAATAACCGTTTATATTCTAGCTACATAATGTTATTTTGTTAAAATGCAGTTTATAAAATAAAAAATAGGCAAAATATATGATCCAAATATATGTCCAGCGGCATGTGCTGCCAGAGAATCTCCAGGCCGCTGGAGATGCCGCCGGAAGCATGGATATCATATAATAAAGGCTAGATGTCTCGTGCGCGCTGCTGGCCTATGGAGGTCGACGTCCGCACACGGCGGCCATCTTACTACAGGGTGCTCGCTCACTCATAACATGGTGCATGTACTTTTAAATAACCATAACTTGCTAAATTTTCTACAGATTTTCAAACGGTTTGGTTTGTTATAAACGTCAGAGATGTAGTTATGACACTGCATACATATGAATAATTATAACAATGGACTTCCATATGAAAGAATTATAGCCACGTTAATAACGTTTGTAAGAAACCAAACCGTTTGTAAATCCGTCAAGATTTCAGCGAGATAAGAGGATAAGAGATAAGTGCTGATCACTCACTTTAATTCACAGCTTCCCTGTGGCAAGATGGCCGCCGGTGATGCCGGAAGTGACTCCACCTTAAGACATCTAGCCTTTATATGGATATCTATGGCCGGAAGTGCCGTTTCGAGTTGCCAGTGCCGCATTTTGCGCTTGCTCTCTCTCTCGCGGTATGTTCTGCAATGTGTACTTCCGAGGGTTTAAGTCATCGGTTCACTTCTTGATTGCCGTTTTGACAGTGTTCACTTGGACATTTTAGTCATATTGGCTAATTCTCCTTAATTATTGCCCTGTTTTGATCTGTTTTCCTGGAATTTTTTTTTATTTTTTATTTTATTTTATCATCGTTATTTTGTTTTAAAGAAATACAAATTGTGCTTATCAACCTTGAATGACATATAATGAAATTATATCACATTATTTTGGCCGTAAAATTTTGTATGTTTTTTTCTTATAGTGGTGGTTTTGGTGAGCTTTTGGACTGGAAATCACCGTCCCAATCTGGCAACACTAGCTGCGTTTACATGGACACTTATAATCGGATTGACGGCTCAATCGGACTAAAAAACCTTCATGTAAACACCTTAATTGATCCGATTGAGCTCGATCCGAATGAAATTTCGATCGGATTGAAAGGGGTGGTTTATCCCTTTTGTAATCCGATCGAGAGAACATGTAAACACTTGATCGGATTGAAAACCGAAACTGAAAGGACTGCGCATGTGCGATGACGTTAAATAGCGTAATGACGTATGACGCGAGCTGTTCTTCCTGTTGAATAAAGTGTCATATTAATAAGTTTCCCTTCATTCTAAAATTCTCATTTCACTCGCGCGTCTGTGAAGTGAAGCAGGACAACGTCCCACCAGTGCTTGTTTTGGATTCTCATCCACAGACGTCTGGTTTTGGCCGCGGGGAGGGGTATTTTTACTGCGTGATCAATAAGCAGCACGGCAAAGCAGTTAATATGCTCTAAATTATGACCAGAGACGAATTAATATAACATCTGCTGTTTAAAACAAATAAAGATCCAATAGAGGAGAATATTTATGCGCGGAAAAAGTGGGAAACTCTGTATATTTGTGCAGTGTGCGCATGTCAAAACATCAGATCCGATTTGAAACTTGTGACATATAAACGCGCGCATCAACCCGATTACTTTATTGATCATTCATGTAAACACCTTGTTCGGATTCATCAATCGGATTGATTTCATTCCGATTGTGTCCATGTAAACGCAGCTACTGTTTGAGTGTCCCTTGAATGAGGAGGAACTGGCAGAACTTGACTCTCTTATGGTGCTTTTCCACTGCATGGTACGGCTCGGTTCGGCTCGGTACAGTTCGACTCGGCGCGGAACGGTTCGGCTCGCTTCGCTTTTCCACTGCGTGGTACGACTCGACTTGGTACGGCACGGTTCGGTTCGCTTTAGCTCGGTTACTTTTCCACTGCAGTTAGTACCGCTTCAAAGTGGGTGGGACTGATCGTTATAGTTGCCGTCTTTACTGCAAAGACATCATCATATTAAATGCGAATTTTTCATTCCGTGTTACCCCATCCGCTCCTCGGCAACCAACGAGAGGAAAGTACGCACCTCGTCCACTGACCACGATTTAGCCATTTCTTTTTTTGAAGTTTATACTCTTTTAAAACAAGTAAAACAAGTACTTTTAAAACAAGTGCTACAGCGTTGGCTGTTGTCTACTGGCTATTTAAATCTAGCGGGTTTAGTGTCTCGTGTCGTAAATACAATGACGCTGGTAGTGATATTTCTGTCTGACCAATCAGTAATCTGCAGTGTTTTCACGTCACATTTTAGTATCGGTACAGTACGCTTGGAACCTCAACAGAGGTGGTACCATTTAAAGCGAGCCATGCAGTGGAAATGCGCCATAAGTCAGCAGTACCGAACCGAGCCGTACCATACCATGCAGTGGAAAAGCACCAAAGCGTGCTGTACCGAACCGAGCCGTACCGTACCATGCAGTGGAAAAGCGCCATTATACACCAGACTGATCCCAACACTCCACTCACAGACCTTTATGTAGTCTGCCGTGAGTATGTGGCTGGCAGATGCGACCACTAGTAATTTTAGTGGAATCCTTGGCTTTAATGTAACAGTTTTCATTTCAGTTTGGACTCGCATATTTTTTCACAAGTCTGTTAAGAGTATTACTATTACAGTTCTGAACAGTGATGACAATTCTTCTTTAACACTGATTTGACTAAGTTTGATAGAGCAGTATTTCAACATAATATGCTGAACTGGTGCTAATCTTGTATTGTACTTTAAATGAGACAAAATGAAATGTCTATCAATAAAAACTTTCGAAATTTTACTTGCAAATAGTTTATTTCATAAACGCATGTTGGTCAAGTCTTCTGTCAGGAATCAGAACAACACAACCAGGTAAAGTTTGCAATAGTGTTTATTAAGCACTGAGGAACAGTCACGGCAGGTAAGTAGACGAGCAGGTAAGTCTATTAGCGTAGACTTCCGTCGAAAGTCCAGCCACTGACAAACACCATGAAATCCCTGCCATCTACCGGGCGTTCCAGGATGTTTTCAATAAACAGCTGGCCACCAAACTTCCACCACATCGGCCATGGGACTGCGCGATCGACCTGCTGCCTGGGGCGGTACTACCGCGTGGTAAGATATATCCACTGTCCATCCCGGAACAGAAGGCCATGGAGGAGTATATTGAGGAGGCTCTCTGTCAAGACTACATCCAGCCATCTACGTCCCCTGCCGCTTCCAGTTTCTTTTTTGTAGGCAAGAAGGACGGAGGCTTGCGCCCCTGTATCGACTACCGGACCCTCAATAACTCCACGGTTAAATATCGGTATCCCCTTCCTCTGGTTCCAGCCGCCCTGGAGCAACTCCGTGGTGCTCAGATCTTCACAAAATTGGATCTCCGCAGTGCCTACAATTTGGTAAGGATCAGAAAGGGAGATGAGTGGAAGACTGGGTTCATCACCCCTGCAGGCCACTACGAATATAGGGTCATGCCCTTCGGGTTGTCCAACGCTCCTGCAGTATTTCAGGGGTTCATGAACGAGATCTTCAGAGACTTCCTGCACCAATTTGTCATCATCTATAGAGGTGATATTCTCATATACTCTACCAACCTGTCTGAGCACCACCATCATGTCCAGTCTGTCCTTCAACGTCTGCGTGAACACCAGCTGTATCTGAAACTGGAGAAATGTGAGTTTCATCGAAAAACTATCCACTTCCTGGGGTATGTGATCACTCCTCACGGGATCACCATGGACCAGAGGAAGGTGGATGCCGTCACCAACTGGCCACTACCCTCCAACATAAAGGAACTTCAACGTTTCTCGGGCTTCGCGAACTTCTACCGAAGATTCATTCAAGGTTACAGTCAGATCAGTGCACCCATCACCTCTCTTCTGAAGAAAGGGGCCAAGTCTCTGTCCTGGACCACCGAAGCCATCCACGCGTTTGAGAAACTGAAACTCTCTTTTGGCTCCGCTCCTACCCTCGTCCATCCCAACCCTGATCTTCCATTCCTCGTTGAGGTGGACGCATCCTGCACCGGGGTAGGAGCGGTCCTATCACTGCGGCAGGGGAAGCCTCCTCGACTCCATCCATGTGCCTTCTTCTCCAAGAAGATGTCCCCGGCGGAGCAGAATTATGACATCGGCAACCGGGAACTTCTAGCGATCAAACTCGCTCTCGAGGAATGGAGACACTGGCTGGAGGGAGCTAAACACCCTTTTGATGTCACTACCGATCACCGTAACCTGGAATACCTCCGAGATGCCAAAAGACTCAACCCTCGTCAAGCCCGCTGGTCACCTATTTTCACAAGATTCAATTTCAAAGTAACTTATTGTCCTGGAGACAAGAATATCAAAGCCGACTCCCTGTCTCGTCTGTACCAACCCGATACTATCACCTCCACTCCGGAATCCATACTCCCTCCAGCCATAATTGTCAGTCCGATCCAGTGGAGTATAGACGATCACATTACCGATGCCACCCGGACTGAACCTGCTCCGCCGGGAGGTCCTGAGGGACGGACTTACGTTCCCACTCGCCTGCGTCTGTCCCTCATGGACTCAATCCATACATCTCCGGGCTCTGGACACCCAGGCAGCCAACAGACCCTCTCGCTTGTACAACAACGATACTGGTGGCCCAATATGACCCAGGATGTCTCCCGGTACGTGAAGAGCTGCTCAGTCTGTGCCATGGTCAAAGTCCCTCGACGCCTCCCATAAGGTAAACTGGTACCTCTTCCCATACCTACCAGGCCTTGGTCCCATCTGGGAGTAGATTTCATCACAGACCTTCCTCCCTCTGACTCTCACACGTGTGTTCTGGTCGTCGTTGATCGCTTTTCTAAAGCTTGTAAGCTCATTCCTCTGTCAGGTCTACCTACAGCCTTCGAGACTGCTGAAGCTCTATTCACTCAGATATTTCGACATTTCGGAATACGAAGATGTTGTGTCAGACCGGGGGCCACAATTCATCTCCAGGGTATGGAAAGCATTCTTCAACCTTCTGGGAGTCTCAGTCAGCCTAACGTCTAGATATCACCCCCAGTCCAACGGCCAGACTGAGCGGAAAATACAAGAGATCGGGAGATACCTGCGGTCATATTGCCACGATCATCGTGAATACGCCATACTGAACTTGTGATCGATAAGACATCTCTTCATTTACTGCTACAAACTGATAACGGTCAGATAAGTATGATTTAAACCATGCTAATGCAATTCCACTAATGCCAACATCATTTTCGAGTCTATTTAAAAGAATGTTGTGGTCAATAGTATCAAATGCAGCACTAAGATCGAGTAACACTAATAGCGAGATACAACCACGATCGGATGATAGGAGCAAATCATTTGTGACTCTAATGAGAGCTGTCTCAGTACTATGGAACGGTCTAAATCCTGACTGGAAATCCAAACAGATATCATTTCTTTCTAAAAAGGAACATAGTTGTGAGGATACTGCCTTTTCTAGTATCTTTGACAGAAAAGGTAGATTAGAGATCGGCCTGTAATTGACTAATTCTGTAGGATCAAGTTGCGCTTTTTTAACAAGCGGTTTAATCATAGCCAGCTTAAATGTTTTCAGTACATATCCTAGTGACAAAGATGAATTAATGATATTAACGATGTCCAGATTTGTGAGCGGAGGTAGTGCGTCTGGATCTGTAATCCAGTCTTGGGTTGCTAAATCATATGGATCAACGTTGTTTATCGCGGACAGTTCGTCCAAATAACGTTTTTTGGCAGTGGCATTTAGTTTCTCCCGATAGGGTCCCTTCTCTTATTCTTTCAACTTCTCCATTTCTTCCGTTCTTCTTCAATTTTACCTCGTTTTAGCCAAACACACCCACTATTACATGTCCTAGCAATGGGCGGCGAAAAGGTAAACAGAGATCGTGCCTGCAAACATGGCGCCCACATCCCATAATTCAACACTGCGTGACGTACCTTCACATTCCCTATAAATTCTTATGGGGGGTCCCTAATGACTTATGGAGGGTCCGGGACCCCCCCTCATTTCGAACCCTGAGTGTTATAGCAGAATTGTCATCACTGTTCAGAACTGTAATAGTAATACTCTTAACAGACTTGTGAAAAAATATGCGAGTCCAAACTGAAATGAAAAAATGAATTACAATAAAGCCAAGGATTCCACTAAAATTACTAGTGGTTGCATCTGCCAGCCACATACTCACGGCAGACTACATAAAGGTCTGTGAGTGGAGTGTTGGGATCAGTCTGGTGTATAAGAGAGCTAAGTTCTGCCAGTTCCTCCTCATTCAAGGGACACTCAAACAGTGTTGCCAGAGTGGGACGGTGATTTCCAGCCCACTACAAGAAAAAAAACGCCCAAAATATTACTACCAAAATAATGAGATATAATTTCATTACATGTCATTCAAGGTTGATAAGCACAATTTGTATTTCCTTAAAACAAAATAACGATGATAAAATAAAATGAAAAATATTTTTTTTTTTCAAGAAAACAGATCAAAACAGGGCAATAATTAAGGAGAATTAACCAATATGACTAAAATGTCCATGGACAGGAGTCGTCCCATATTTGATTTCAATTCAAGTCATTCAACTGTGCTCTACTTTCAGAGTTATATTTACCATCGATATCTCCCACCACATGTACGTTTATAGAGTTGCTCACTATCTCACTCTTTACTGTAGATGAAGCAACCACAACACACTCCATAGTTTCAATGTTATGTGTACAAATAAAAGCCTTACATGTTTGTGTTTGATTTGTTCATTAAATAAATTCATTTTCCCATTAAAGTGTGACAAATTTCCATTAGGCTTGGAAATCCGTCCATATCTAGTACGATATGGTAACGTTTGAGCAGTTGGCTCAGCTGAAATGTTTTCTTCAGCATGCAGTGCACCTTTAGACACATTGTTGTTGTCTGGCTCAGATGGGAGTTGTGACAATAAGTCCTCCAGGTCAGCTTCTGTGCTGTGTGGGAGTGGTTCTTTTACAGGAAGTAGATGTCGGCGATTCCTCCTGTACTCTTTACCGTTTGACTCCACAACATAAGATCTGGGCTCGGTGAGAGTGCTCCTAAACAACTCCAATCTTGTCGTGTCCCTTTGTTGTTTGCATCCGTACCACTTGGGATTCATGCAGTGGAGAGAGTGGTTTGCTCCTTTTATCAAAGTACACTTTTTGCATTTGTCTCTTTTTGGAGATTTGAGCTTTGACTTTCACAGTGTCCTTTAATCTTGGTTTAAGCATCTGCTTGCTGATGGGCATGTTGGTACGTGTTACCCTGGACATCAATCTCTGTGCCGGTGAACCCAGTATCTCATCTCGAGGAATGTTGCGGATGTTTAACAAATTCAGATACAAGTCTGTCCCATCCCTCTTGGTGGTTTCGAGCAGGCGCTTTGCACTACGAATGGCTCTTTCTGCAAGACCGTTCGCCTGGGGATACTCAGGACTGCTAGTGACGTGACGGAAGTCCCATACGTTTGCAAAGTCTCTGAAGATCTGGCTCGTAAACTGGGTGCCATTGTCAGTGATTAGCTTTTGGGGAATACCGTGCACAGAAAAGTTGTTCTTCAGTTTGTTGATGACGTTTTGCGACAACAAGGTTCGAAGTGGGTTTATTTCAAACCAATTGGAGTAGGAATCTACCAGCACTAGGTACTGTTGGCTGTTCCAGTCAAATATGTCAGCGGCAACAATGGACCAGTTCTGGGATCTCATGGAGGTGCAACGGCTCTTTTTGTTGATGAGGTTTTAAAGCGTTGCATATCCAGCCATGCTTGATGGTGTTATACAGACTTTGCAAAGAGCTATCTTTTTCCGTGTGCTCTCTGAGCTCTTGCAGTCGGTTGACCGAAATCAGTTGGACAGTCATCACCTCGAACTCATCCTCATCTTTGAGATCCTCCATTGTTACTGTCCTGGGAGCACGTGACAGTGTGTCTGCCAGGTAGAGCTGCTTTCCTCTTTTGTAAGTGAGAGTCAGATTGAACTTGTGGAGCTTCAGTATCATTCGCTGAAGTCGTGCTAGAGTAGTGTGGAGGGGTTTGTTCAGAATTGTGACAAGGGGTTGATGGTCTGTTTCCACCAAGACCGGTTTTCCGTAGATGTAGTCATAAAACTTCTGACAGGCGAAGTACACTGCCAGTAGCTCCTTTTCAATTTGAGCATACCTCCTTTCTGTTTCTGTTAGAGTGCGTGAGGCATAACTGATAGGTTCACTATTCTGAAGGCATGCTGCACCCAATCCATACTGAGAAGCATCGCATGTGATGGTAACGGGCTTGCTTACGTCAAAGTACTTCAGCACTGGTTGGCATGTGATGCATTTTTTTAGCATTTCAAATGATTCTTGCTGTTGATGTGACCAGCACCAAACTATATCCCTGTGCAACAGCTGTCGAAGTGGTGCTGACAGTTCACTGACATTTGGGATGAATTTACCCAAATAGTTAGCCATGCCCATGAAGCGCTGCAAGGAACCTTTGTCATCTGGTGGTGGCATCTCTGTAATGGCCTGTATCTTGGCTGGATCTGGTTTTTATCCATGTTCTGTGAAGAGATGGCCCACATAACTGACTTCTTTGAGCCTGAACTTGCATTTTTGTGGGTTTAGATTCAGTTTGACTTGTCGTGCTCTGCTTAGAACCTTTCTCAAGTTCTCATCATGTTCCTTCTCTCCTTTTCCTCCAACGATGATGTTATCTACGATTATGGCACATGGGAAAGATCTGCTCCATTGCTCGTTGGAACACCTCTGATGCTGAATTTATGCCAAAAGGCATGCGCAAAAAACGATATATGCCGAAAGGCGTTGCAAAAGTGGTGCGTATGGAAGATTCATGGTCTAGCTTGATTTGCCAGAATGAACTCTTAGCATCGAGCACTGAGAAGATATTGGCATTGGACATTTGTGCTGCTACCTCTTCTACCGTCTGCATTGGGGGCGCATAAGGGCTTCGTTTAAATCCTCGTTGATCTTCATCGGGTACGTTACGGGAAGGGTGCCCAGCTCATCTTCAAACAGTTCAGCATATTCTGTGAATATTTCTTGTGGCAAGCTCACATTTTTATTGAAATCAATTCTTCTTTGAGGGATATCAAGTTCATTTTTAAACAATCTGGCAGGCCCAGTAATGATTTTACATTTTTATCAACCACATGAAATTCCAACAGGTGTGATTTCCGTTTGCTGGTCAGACACTGGAGCATCACGGTTCCCTTTGTTTCGATCACTGTGCCTCCATAAGCCACTAATGTTGCTTTTGACTTCTCATTTATTTTTTCTTCTTTATTCACAGCTCTGTACGTATCAATTGAGATGACATTGCACTTTGCTTCCGTATCAATATTAAGCTCAAGTGGCTTGCCATTTACTGTTAGGCTGCAGTGAATTTCTTGTTTGTTAATCGCGCTGTGGTGATTAACTGCATCAATTTCACTGGCCCCAAGACACAGCCCATCGATATGAAATGATTCTTCACTGCTGTCTGTGTTTGCGTCAGTGATCTGATAGACGGATTTGAAATTTTCTTTTGATGCAGATCTGCACTGGGACTTGAAATGATTAAACTTTTTACATCGATGACATTGTTGTCCGATAGC
This sequence comes from Rutilus rutilus, assembly GCF_951802725.1. Taxonomy (NCBI): domain Eukaryota; kingdom Metazoa; phylum Chordata; class Actinopteri; order Cypriniformes; family Leuciscidae; genus Rutilus; species Rutilus rutilus. Next base: position 29,387,513 of record NC_140227.1, on the reverse strand, counting down.
TTTGCATTGATCACGCTTTGCTGGATGATTTCCACCACAATTTTTACAATTAACAATGTTCTTTGTCCCGCTCGTGTTTTTCTGTTGTGACTCCTGCCGGAGCACGACGACGTTTTTTCCTCTAGTATATATGCCTACTGCATCAACGCTCGTTGGCCTGCTGCGCGGCACAGCCAGCACCTTCGTGTGTTGCTCGGTTAACTCACTGATTTGGCAGATTTTTATCGCTTTTGCGATAGTCAAATCACTTTCTCTGAGCAATACTCTTCTCACGTTATCACTGCCTATGCCACACACCAGTCTATCTCTGATTAATTCGTCTGTGAGAGCACGTTTGCGCTCTCACAACGTGTGAGAGCATGTTTTCGCTTTATTTCTCAGCGTACTCACATAGGATGGTTTCACCTGGATTTTGGTTTCTGATGTTGAATGAATGTCTCTGTGTTACAAATTTCTCTGAAATTATCGCTTCAAACATTCTGGATCCTCCCTTGCCTCCGCTGGCGTAACTATATCTTCCCCATTATCAGCCAGTATCGCTGGAGAACATGAGAATGAACGCTCTCTTTCAATCGCCTCTGGTCCTGCAAGATTGAGGAGTATGTAGGCTTTAGTTTTATCTGGCTTTTCGCTGTGGGCTGCAGCGATGAATATGTCGAATTCCAGTCCGAATTTTCGCCAGTTTTCTGCTATGTTGCCGTCGAAAATCAGTGGGTCTGGTCGGCGAAATCCTTCAGCCATTATGTCCTCTTCTTTTATTGACTGATTTTAACTTCTGACACCATGTAGTTTGTTATAGAGATGGAGGCTTTTATATAGAGATCGCTAAGACATGTGACCAAATGGGCGGCAACCTCTTCAGAACGTAAAGAATTATGGGTATGTTTGGCCAGGCTGGCATAGCAGGCAAGTGTTCTGGCATGAAAATAATGAAAAATTAGCGTGAAAAACAGAATATAATCCTACAAAATGCAGGCATCTTGAACACTGCGTTCTTCCCTCCATGCAATGAAGTTTGGCACCTTATGTTTGTGCCGCGGATTCCCAAAATGCTTTGCGTTCACCACTGGGAATACGTCATGATGACGTCACATTAGCAATCCTTATACTTCAGAACAACACGGTATTTATTAGCCATCATGGAGAGCTCGCAACACTGTAATGCCAGTACATCAAAACCCGCCCTCGTTCCCAGGGGGCACTTCAACACAGGAAAATACCATATATGAACATAGCTTCCTTAAACCTAACTTAAGTATGTTATAACTAACTGGATGGCACATCATCAGTTATCTACAAGCACTCTCCTCGCAAACCCATTGACCAGACTGAGGTTGGTCTGGGAACGCCCCCGGGAACGCCCCGTCACGTGATGTGAATTTAGCCCGTGGGGGAAAACATTGCCTTGGCGCTAATTGAAATACATGGGACAATCATGCCGAAGAGTTGCTGTGTCGTTTTCTGTACCGCCAATAAACAAACAAATTATGAATTGAAGTTCTACATCCTTCCTAATAAACACACAGAACCGGAAGGAGGACAAACTGGCTTTTGAGCTTTCTTTTTTGAGATTACTGTGTGAGTAGATCCTTGTGGGATATAGTAGTGGGTGTTAAACTCGTATTAGGCAGTGGGACAGTTTTGGCTACATCCCTTACGAAAAATAACTATAGTAATCCTATAAGATTTCTATAGTAGTGTATAATACTTAGCCTATGTGATGTTCTGTAATACCTCTATAGTACTTCTATAGTATGTCCCAAAATACTATAGTATTCCTATAGGATTACTATAATATTTTGTCCCAAAATACTACAAGATTCCTATAGCTGTTTTTCATAAGTGATGTCTCATTCACATTAGCGTTTAAGCGTTATCAGCTGAAGGCTCGTGATCCGAGCCGTGAACCTATGGAGTAGACTGCAGTCTGTGAGTTAGGGATAACTGTCAGCACAGTCCCTCGGCAATTTCGTACTACTGATCACCGTTTTACAAAAGGATTAATAGTTTGGAGTGAAGCATATGTACAATTGGTACGTGACAAGGTTTTATGGAGTTATAGTATGCAACATACGAAAGTTGATTGAGTTATAGGCTAATGTTACCGCTACAGCTACCGCGATGTCTTACCTGGAGATTCAACCAGATAACAAAATATGTCTGGAAACGACACCTCCGGCCATTTGGTTGGGTCATTGACCCAGTTTTTAATTAAATAAGGGCAATCATAACCTATTGCAGTTAATTTTGCAATGTACCGTTGGTGGTCGGCAGGCGTCAGTGACTCGCAATACCACATTTTTGTCATTCAAATACACACGATGTTCGCAGTGTTTTCCCCCACGCCGACTCCACCCTCGCCACGCCCCCAACTATGACTAGATGCCGACTGTATGTATGACTAGCTAAATAAGATCTGGAGTTCGAGCCATCTGACACCCAAAGCGAGACGCGCACGTGATTGGAGAGAAAGTGAGGCTTCGTTTGTCATCTAGTAAACCTAGCTTCGATCACGTGACTCTAGTAAACCAATACACACCCCGATACGGGGCCTCTTGTGTCGCTTGTGTGATACGCGCATCGAAGCTTGCCATACGTAACATCACTACATCGTAGTCGTACCAGAGAAGGGCTCTGGTCGTACACACCATAGATGGTACCTAAACCCCTGAGTCCTGGAACGGTCAGACTGAAGCAGACTGTGCTCCCGCTGCCATCTATTGTTCAGTTAAGAGAATGACAATCAACTAAGACACTAAAGAAAGGACAAAATGTCAATGTTGCGCTTGCTCATCATCATAAACATCTTTTAATCTAAAGTCTTGTGCTTCTTAAATGCTTGAAATTGGTTTTGCAGACAATTGCAGATTGAGTTCACGGATTATAAACGGTGTAAACTATATTTTTTGAAAAGGATGAGTTGGAACAGATGAGGATAAGACAGGTTGTCAGCATCCTAAATTGTGATTAAAAAGTGGTAATTGTTCACCCAAAAATGAAAATTATCCCATAATTTACTCACCCTCAAGCCATCCTAGATGTATATGACCTTCTTTCAGCTGAACACAATCAGAGTTATATTAAAAAATATCCTGGCTCTTCCAAGCTTTATAATGGGAGTGAATGGTACCTTAGATTTTGAAGCCCAAAAAAGCGCATCCATCCATCATAAAAGTAATCCATACGGCTCCAGGGGTTAATAAAGGCCTGAAGAGAAGTGATGTTTTTTTGTAAGAGACAGATCCATAAGTGTAACTTTATAAACTATAATCACTGGCTTCCGTTAACGACCGTTTGCGAGTCTAGTTCCGGCAGAAGAGTGACCTCTGACCTGACGTATGACGAGTGACCTCTGACCTGACGCATGACGTGTGACCTCTGACTTTACACATGACGAGTGACCTCTGACTTTACACATGACGAGTGACCTCTGACCTGATGCAAGACGAGTGACCTCTGACTTTACGCATGACGAGTGACTTCTGACCTTACATATGACAAGTGACCTCTGACCTTACACATGACGAGTGACCTCTGACCCGACGCATGACGAGTGACCTCTGACCTTACACATGACGAGTGACCTCTGACCCGACGCATGACGAGTGACCTCTAACCCGACGCATGACGAGTGACCTCTGACCTTACACATGACGAGTGACCTCTGACCCGACGCATGACGAGTGACCTCTGACCTTACGCATGACGAGTGACCTCTGACCTGACGCATGACGAGTGACCTCTGACCCGACGCATGACGAGTGACCTCTGACCTTACGCATGACGAGTGACCTCTGACCTGACGCATGACGAGTGACCTCTGACCCGACGCATGACGAGTGACCTCTGACCTAACGCATGAGTAGAGTGTGGAGTACCGTAAGCTTAGGTGAGAGTAGACGCCTCTCGTGGCTCAAACAAATAGAGCTGGGCAACAAACTCAAGCTTCTCCAACATTTCTCTTTAAATAATAATAATTTTAGATTTAAAATAATTAGATTTAAATTCCGCGTTCGTCAGTACATCATGTGTCGGGTCAGAGGTCACTCTTCCGCCAGAACTAGACTCTGGTACGGCTGTTACTAGAAGCCAGTGATAATAGTTTATGAAGTTATAAACATGGATATTTTTATTACACAAACGCTTCACTTCAGAAGGCCTTTATTAACCCCTGGAGTCGTATGGATTACTTTTATGATGGATGGATGCGCTTTTCTGGGCCTCAAAATCTAAGGTACCATCCGCTCCCATTATAAAGCTGGGAAGAGCCGGCATATTATTTAATATAACTCAGATTGTGTTTGACTGAAAGAAGAAAGTCATATACATCTATGGTTTAAGGGTAAGTAAATCATGGGATAATTTTTATTTTGGGGTGTACTATACCTTTAAGAAAATGTCCAGAGTGTGCAGAGCTGGAATCTTGACAAAGAAGCTCAAATGCGTTCATTTTTGTTGTTGTTTGTTTAATATATTTAGGTCACTGCATAATTCTCATAACAATGGTATTTCATAGGTCTGATGACTTTATTTAGATGTTGAAAATTGTAGCCTAAATAGTAACTAGTAAATGTGTTCCAACTTTTGGCTGGTAGTATTAGAGTATATTGTGTTGTTTTTGTTTGCACATCATATCTCTATTCTATTACTACCCAAATGAATGCATATTAATGTTGATATTATATGTATATGCATATTATGTTATAAAAATGCGTATTATATGTTGGTCGTGAGACAGGCTGTGATCTGTTATGAGTCAGGCAATCCATATCTCAGTATCTCATCCATATCTCAGTGCCTGTAAATCACTTCCCGGACTTCTCAGAGGAATGGAATGAACACGAAATGTTATCGAGTCATGATTTTGTATGATTTTCTGGCTTGTGCTCTGCTGTATGTTTGATCATATATGGTTTCTCCTCTAGCTGTGTCTGCAGCACCAGAAGTGAACGACAGGCGACCCGGAAGGTCTGAACTCCCTCCGAAGGCAAAGCCGAAACAACATCTCAACCTTTCAATAAATCTAGTAAATCCACCGTCGAGGTCTGTAAGGTATGTCTGTGTGTCTCTTTTCATATTCACGAATGCATATAATTTTTTGACGTTTGCACGATGCAGTGAAACGATGCTAGTTACCACAGTCATTCGAGCGAGCAAAAAAGTTCAAATAAAAGAAAAAAAAAATCAAAAGCAGTTGCGTGTTGCAACAATATTCCCTCTGCGCTCTTCTGCATAATCGCGTCAGGATAGAAATGTTACATTTTCGCGGGAGGGATGCGCGTCTGTTTCCATTTGTGTGTGTTTTTCGCATCGCATGATTGTTGTAGGAAGTCTCGTTTTTTTTTTTTCCTCCTCTCTGTTTTTTTTTTCCTCCTCCAGCCGGGCTATTCAAACCTGCAGATCTAAGTAAACAATCATTCACACACTTAATGCAAATAATGCGGCGTTTTACGCGTCGCTCCTTTGATCGGAATTCACGCGCTTTATTTTTGTCGCTAAAAAATTTGGGATCTGCAGAATATGGCGCCCTGTCCTTATAAAAATAAGACAGGCTGCCATTTTTGTTTTCCTTTTGTCTGAAATTTTTAATAAAACTGTCTGAGAATGCGGGAGAGGCAGACACCGGGGACCTGCACTTTCTGAAACCACGATTTTGCGAGATTTTCCGGATCTTTTCAATTTGATGTTTGATCAAAGACGACGTGCTTTAATTGGGAATGATTTCAAGGATGCCGATAGAATAAAAGAAAAAGTTGAGTAAGTTTTATCTCAGTTTATATCAACGACTCAGAGGCGTGTCATTCCTCGCCAAAAGGTGTATTTGATATTTACATGTTGTTAAAAGGTGCTTATTTGAGTATTAAATAGTTTTAAATGTTATAGGCAGCCTGTAACTCACAGACTTCTTTACCTCAGCGTCATTTAAATGAGACGAAAACTGGGGATATAGGAAGAAGTCTTTGTAGTTTGCGAGATTTCATTATAAAATGGGTTACACTTTATTTTAAGGTGTCTTTGTGACAGTGTAATTATACATTTAAGTACTGAGTAATATTAAGCAACTACATGTACTTACTATAGGGTTAGTTGCATGTAATTATGCATAATTTACTGTTATTACTATGTACATGTAACATAATAACAAGGACACTGTAAAATAAAGTGTTACCGAAATACTTACTATGGGGTTAGTTGCATGTAATTAAGTATAATTTATAATTATTACTATAGTAACCACATTTAACATATCTGTAACAATGGCACTGTAAAATAAAGTGTTACCCTAAAATGAATCATTCGACTATATTTTTAAAACTATATTTGTAATGCACCTCAGATTAATGCCAATCTAAGTACAATTACATGGTACTTCCCTGTTTGTTTGTTATTTGGAGGACATTTACTATGGTAGTACCATGATATTCTTGGAAATACTTACCAGATATGAATTTCAGTGCCACATTAGTTGAGTTTTTCATAATAATTAATTATAAATTAGTTAGTGCAGATACGCTATTTTGTATCCGAAAGGTTTTTTACAAAACAATGCATTTTAATGTCTTTATACTAGTATTCATACAACTAACAATCCAGCACTGTACCCTGGTTTCACCACAGTAATTTATTTTTATATAGAAAAATGATTCCTTGAAGTGGTTGCATTGAGCAAACAGGAACAATGACGCTCATCCTTCCGCTCAACCCAATCTTTACCTGCTCTGTTTTGCCCGTTGGGAACTCCGGACCTTTAGAAACGTTTCCATACGGTGTGATTACTTAAGGCGTATCATTTTCATACATTTCGTCTATGACACCGTGCTATGAATGTTTTGGCAGTGCTTATGGGTCTTGAGAGTGTTTGACTAAGGGGCCTTGCAGAGAAATTCATTTACCGCAGCCAAAAATAATAAAAGCGATATGTCCAGACCCTGCTGAATATTTCCTTAATGATGCTGAAAGGGTGTCTGTTTCACTTCCTGCTAAAACTGAGGGGTAGAGTTTTCACTTTTCCATACGAATCAGACGCTGCAGTTGACATTTTTAGGTTTTAACATTCAGAGACTCAAATATCATCATTTTCTTTTCTCTTTGTCACTTTGCAGTCAATGTAGTTTTCAGATCGATGTTTATAAGCTTTCACAGTAAAAAATGATATGATCAATATGTTAAGGCAACATGGTTTTACTATAACTCATCAAAATATTTTAAGCTATTTCAGCTTCTTTTTTAAGTTATCTTTCTTTTTTTCTAAGTTATACGAGACTCAACTTAATTTTTAAGGTCAGTTTAATATGATTTAAGTTGAAATGACTTATTTTGATTACTTAAACAATTTAAGGCAGCAATAGACCTTAAGTTTTCAAGTTGAAATAGGTTGAAATCTTTTACGTTGTTGTGATAAGACTAACATAATCTGAAGAAGTTTGCACCATCACAGCAAAGCATATTTACTAAAAATGTTTTAATGCATTTGTATTTTGCCATAGCAATCAATCCTCAAGTGTTGCATTAAGAAGTTATTTGTTTGATTTTCCCAATGGGCGTCACGTTGAGGCATAATTTAATAATCTGCTATAGGTGTGTGAACTGTGTGAACAAACAGTGTGACATTGCTCGAAATACTTGTTCTGTGTTGTATGATATTAATACCACTGTGTCATGAAAAATATGACGTAATGTACCAATGCATTTAAAGGCACAGTCTACAATTAATGTGTTAGTATTAGTGCAAGTCTTCAACAAAAAGATCTTCTGAACAATGGGAGTGATTCCATGTCACTGTAATAAAGCTTTACTATAACTCTGTACATGAAGCCAGATCCTAGTGTTTGATTAAATCAGAATTGCGTCTTTTAACAAACCTCTGCTGGTCATGTTCTGTTACAGTATCTGTATTTCCTTGAATATCCTGTTTTATTCTCAAATATGACACTTTGTGGAAGTTAAATGGGTTGTGAATGTTGTTTCTCAACTGATATACTGTTTAATTTAAGTTTTTTCCTTAGATTAGATCTGCATTTCTTATCAATGCAGAATCCGGGGAGGTCAGACCTAATCTATACGATACATATTTTCCTGTTTATTTCAGTCGCCTCAGTTTCATTCATTCACATATGAGCCGAGAGCCTTTAGTGAGAATTTGTACATTTTTGTAAACAATCCCACAATCCTTGATTGCTTTTCTTAGTATTGTCTTTCCCTTGGTTTCACAGACAAGGCTTAAGTCTAGTCCCAGACTAAAATGCATGTTTGAGCGGTTTCAACTGAATGCAACTTGCACTGACATATCTTGAAATATGTCACTGCCATTGATTTGTCTCAAGATGCACACCAGTAATGTTACTTAAATGTCCTAATTGAACTAAGGCCTAATCCTGGCTCAATCTTAGCCTTGTCTGTGAAACCAGGCCATAATCTGGGAATCTCAGTAGCAAGGAATCTAAATGATATATGCAATCCCAAAAAGGATCCATTTGGTTGGTTGTCATCCTAGGATTGGGCAAGTAATAGTGAATGACTTAAAATAAAGCATCATTAAATCAAGCATGACTTTGTGTGTTTCAGAATGGCAGAACCTAGATTTAATAATCCATACTTCTGGCCTCCTCCACCTTCTATTCCTGGTCAGGTAAGGAAAATGAACGTGCATCCATGGACAGACATAATTAATCCCTGTCTTTATATTTTTTTATTTACTTTAGTTCTAGACAACCAGTCTTCAGAATCATTGTTGTTTACTAGTTGTCTTAAGTAACAGATAAGAGTGAAATTACTATAGAACAGTCAGATGTTTCTCTAGTCAGCAAATGCTCTTAACCTCGTAAAGACTGACGTGTGAAATAATAGTGAAATTATTTGTTTTTTTGTTAAGTATTATATTTGATACATCAGTGTTTTATGGCTCATATATGAAGCTCATAGGAGGGAAAACACCTCATTTTATTCAAAGGCCCAAACTGAGCAAAAATATGCAATTGCTGATATTTATACGGTATAAAAGACTACTTTTATAAAATGCATATAAATATCATTTGTCATTTGTCACACACAATATGTCTTGGTAAGATGATACTTGAATGCTTAGTTTTTACTGTGGAGGGAAACATGTAATACAAGGCAATACAATGATGATTAAGAGATGTACAAATGAAAAAGCCTGATGAGTCATATTTGATATTCACATTTTCTAATTTTCTAAACAATGATGTATGGATAATCAAGTAAACCTAAGCTTCTTCAGTCCAGTAGGTATTTATCTTGAAATATTACTAACAATATAAAAGTTATTCTTTCATTTACTTCATAAGAATCAGTAGAGATTTCACAGAAAAGTTTTTAGAATGATACTAAAAGGTGTTTTACTCGCTAAAAAAGTAAAAATGATCAATCAGACGACAGAAGGCATGTCCTAGATTTTTAATGTTGATCATTTAAAGGCATAAAATATGCACAAAAAATGCATATCAAACATGATACAGCAGGCTAAACATGGGGTTAAACATGAGTTCTTCTCATCATGTCGGAACCATCAGGTTGATCTCACTTTTTCCCAGCTGGATAATCTCGTGCTGATCAACAAGATCAAAGAACAGCTAATGGCGGAGAAAATCAGACCTCCACACCTGCCGCCCACTTCTGTCCCTTCCCAGCAGCCCTTGCTGGTTCCACCCACGTCCACAGAAGGCGGGCAGCACAATATATCCACGCCCAAGCTGCAGCAGATGCCAGGACTCCACGTGCACAACAGCTCCCAGCCCGACATCGCCCTGCACGCCCGACCCGCCTCCAGCTCCGTCGCAGGTAAACCCTCACGGCATGGAGCAGAGCTGCTCACTGACACGCGTGCGCACTGCTAACTGTGCACTTCACTCGGGCAGGTCGTATTCTGGGTGACGTCAACTTGAATCTGGACGATAAGACTGCCATTAAAGCAAGGGGATTGTGGGAAGACTGGCATTTGCGGCAAATCATAGACCAGCCATCCAGAGCCAATCATCTTTCAGGTATGTGCATGTAAAATATTGTAATTGTTTAATGCAATTATGTTTTTGCCATTATATACTTATAGAGGACCTATTATGCTTTTTTTTCCATATTCAAATTTCTTAAGTGTGTAATGTTGCCGTTTGAGGTCTGCAAAGTTACAAAGCACAAAGTCCCTCCAGCGAGAGTTATTCTCTATATCAGTGTCACTGTTTCTGAACTCCCTGAAACCTGTGGTCTTGAGTTCTCTTCCGGGAACGAACACGTCACAATATTCCTCATTCAAATAATTTCCGTAGAGGCATATGCAAATTAAGGGGCGGGGCTTGATTGAGTTAGTAAGTAGTGTGTTGAAACTCACAATTTTCCAAACACACTTGAAGCGCTTGACCAATCACAACACACTTGTCCAGCCGACCAATCAGAGCACATTGTGCTTTTTCGGAAGGAGGGGCTTCATAAAGACAGGAACAGAGCGTTACTGACAGACTGGGAAAAGAGGTGCTGCGACAGTGGAGAATATGTGAAAAACAATGAACATTCAAGCATGAAAACCTGTTGTAGTACAGCCCAAAAATAAAATCAAGACTTTGTAAAAGTGCATAATATGGCCTCTTTAATTGAGGTATATTTTCAGGACTGTCACTGACGTCTTCTCGAACTGCCAACCTCAACACGTCAGAGAGCGTGACGCCGACCACCCCGACCACTCCGACCACCAGCAGTCAGACTCTTTCCCCAAACCTCATCTCAGGACTGGCCGGCGGGCCCGGGATGGAGGCTTTCAAAAACAGCGGAGGACTGGCAGGACTGCTGGGTCCACCTCCCAAGAGCATAGGACGAGGTCGCAAAAAGATCAAAGCTGAAAACTCCTCTGGGCCGCTCTTAGTCGTTCCCTACCCGATCCTGGCCTCTGGAGTCGACCAATCATCTGGCATCCCTGCCAAAGAGGGCAAAACATACAGGTAGAAGTTGAAGGGTGCATTTCATGATGATTTATTATTGTTATTAGTGTAAAGGAACACTTCGGCCCAAAATTAAGATATTCTCCTCTAGTATTGCTCTCATATTTCAGGACATTTATTGCATGCGTTTCATTTGCGTAGAGATGTGGTGCATCAAGACAGTAAAGGTGCAAAGTCATGGGTTCGATTCCCAGGGAATGCATGAACTGATGAATTGCTTACTTTGAATAAGAAACAAATAAAAGATAAAAGCATCTGCCAAATTCATAAATGTTATTTAAATAGCAATGTGATAGTGATTTAAAATAGTTGTCTTTTTGCACAATTCTGCACAATTTGGCCAAATAATTTGTGATTATGAATTAATTTAAATTTAATTAATTTAAGAAAAATAATAATAATTCTATTGTGCAATACAACTGTAAAATTACAATTAAAAATTTGATGGCTGTTTTAATTTCTTTATTTTCAAAAGTTAAACCGTCAAGCTTTTATTTAGTCAGAACGATCTTAAAGCTCCTCTTTTGTTGACAACAGCCGGTTTATAAGTTTGGAAAGATGGTTGTGTTGCTAAATGCTTGAGTGGATCAGCGTTTACTGTGAACACACAGTGCATATATTTATTTAATATTTATGTGATTTGATAATCAGCCAATGTCGTGATTCCGTTTTAATCCTGCAGCCCAAGATGTAAATATTGATGAATGATAACGATGATGAACATCAAACAGCATTGATTTTTTTTGTGTCTCATCTTGGTTTGATCTCTTGGTCCAAATCCAAATTGAATTGAATTCCCTTCCCCTGCAAGTGTCTTTTCACCGTTATATATGGCTCCAAACTGCAGTATATCTCATCTATAGAGATTAGCTTCCATAAATTGCTTTTATACCATTTGCAAACAGTACTAACCACATAAATAATTCTCCTGGTCCCCCACATACCCCCATTTTCAAAAAAATAATAGATTTTTTTCCACATTTTGCAGATGTAAAGTGTGTCCGCTGACGTTCTTCTCCAAGTCGGACATGCAGATACACTCCAAGTCCCACACAGAAGCAAAGCCCCACAAGTGCCCTCACTGCACCAAGTCCTTCGCCAACGCGTCCTACCTGTCTCAGCACCTGCGCATTCACCTGGGAGTGAAGCCTTATCACTGCTCCTACTGCGAGAAATCCTTCCGCCAGCTCTCCCATTTACAGCAGCACACCAGGTACTGTAAGAGCTTGTGTCGACAAGCGTGATGTGTACAAATGCAACTAGCGATCGCATGGTATTACCAGAATTAACTAGGATATTTCGAGATTGTAAGACATTTAATCTTGTGTTTTGACATTTTCCATCACCTTGTTTTTTTGCATTCTACAGAATCCACACAGGTGATCGGCCGTATAAATGTCTCCATCCAGGCTGTGAAAAGGCCTTCACGCAGCTCTCCAATCTGCAAGTAAGACCCAAATATCTTTGTAATCGTTCACATACTTCATCAAAGGGATAGTTCACACAAAAATGAAAATTCTGTCATTAATTACTCGTCCTCGTGTCGTTCCAAACCCATAAGACTTTCGTTCAACTTCAGAACACAAATGAAGATCTTTAATTTTGACGCTTCAAAAAGTTCATAAAGAGATCGTAAAACTAATCCATATGAATTGAGCGGTTTAGTCCAAATTTTCTGAACAGACTCGATCGCTTTATATGATGAACAGACTGAATTTAGGCTTTTATTCACATATAAACATTGATCAACTCACACATCAGTTGTGGTAAACGGAAGCTCAATCATGTTCGCTAGATGTGAGAGAACCAATGAGGTTCATTCTCGTGTTACGCAGCATGTTTGAACCAATGAGGTTTGTTCTTGCGCGTCAAGCAAGTTCGGTTGAGCTTCTGTTTAAGTTTGCTGTAAATAAAAGCCTAAATTCAATTTGTTCATCATATAAAGTGATTTAAGTGATCTAAACCGCTCAATTCATATGGATTAGTTTTACGATCTCTTTATAAACCCTTGGAAGCGTCAAAGTGGTAGTTGCGTAACTGTCAATGGAGGGACAGAAAGCTCTCAGATTTCATCAAAAAGATCTTCATTTGTGTTCTGAAGATGAATGAAAGTCTTACGGGTTTGGAACAAAATGAGGGTGAGTAATTAATGACAGAATTTTCATTTTTAGGTGAACTCACTAACTATAATAACCCTGACCTCAATCCACCTGGATTCTTTCATCTGTCTGTGTGAGTGTGTGTTGGTGTATAACAAGAGTGTTGTGTTTCTGCAGTCCCACCAGAGATCACATAATAAAGACAAGCCTTACAAGTGCTCCAACTGTTACCGAGCTTACTCTGACTCCGCCTCCCTCCAAATCCACCTGTCGGCTCACGCTATCAAAAACGCCAAGGCGTACTGTTGCAGCATGTGCGGTCGAGCCTACACCTCTGTGAGTACATCATCTTCAGTGTTCTCAAACTCTCAGACCAAGAACGTGTGACATGCTGTATGCGCAAAAAAATGCTTTTAGAATTAATATTAAAATATTAAAAAATGTATTCATGCAGCATTTATGACCTTACATTATTTGAGAGATTAAAAAATGCAGGATGATAAAAAAAAAAGTCTTTGCATAAAGGTTATTAAAATGATGGGGGGAAAATGAAATGGTGACTAGTTACAGTAAATATATATATATAAATCTTGATTCTGATTTTTATTATCATCATTATTTATTAAAAATGTAAAGCTATTTTAACAGTTTCAGAACAAATAGAAATATGATTATGTAAAATAAAATGTGAATGTGAATCTTTTTATTTATTTAAAGTTTATTTTAAACTTCCCAAGTAGTACCACAGGTTGAGATGCGCTGGGATGTTAACCTTTTTTTTTTTAAATAGATCCAGAATTAGAAATGTAAAATAAAAAGTGAGACATTTTATTTGACAATTGGTATTTTAAATATATTTATTTAAATGTCCACAGTACCACAGTTTGAGAACCAACGGGATGTGTCATTTCTCATTTCCAATTACATCGACTCTTTTAGGATTTAGTGAACATGTTCAGGCAGTTTATAGTCTTTTAGCAATATATGCAATCATTGTTTTTCATGCACATCTTTAATCTTGTGATATAACGTCCCTTCCCAGGAGACCTACCTTATGAAGCACATGTCCAAGCACACGGTGGTAGAACATCTGGTGAGTCAACACTCGCCGCAAAGGACCGATTCCCCCAACGTTCCCGTTCGCATTTCCCTCATCTGAGCTCCCGGTCCTGCGGTCAGTCTTTCCCAATCTTGGCATAAGCAAGCAAAATCGCCTGTTCTCGGTGGTTTGACTTTTTTTTTTTTGTGTGTGTGTGTGTGTGTGTGTGTGTTTGTTTGTTAGTTTGTTTAATTTTTGAGAACATTCCAAAAGGTATTAGACTGTGTGGATAGAGGCTCAAAACACAGCAGCGATTTCGGAAGGTTCTATTACACGCGTTACTCTTCTTGAACTCATTGTTGAGTTGAGAAGGAATAATCGGGAAATCCAAAGATGGTTTCACAGCACTTTCAGGCCACACAGGTTTGGCTTTAAACGTTTCTGGTCTGTTATGACAATAAAGGCATTGCTCTTGGCAGCTAAACGTTTGGGACTGTAGGTATTATGCATTATAAAATCAGAAGACATACGTTGTATGTTTTAAGCTTGGACCAAGTCCAGTACCTCCTCTCATATTTTTCTATGCTGTCTGGGAAAAATCCCCTTCTCTTGGGCAACTCAGAGTTGGTTTAGAGACCAGTGGTCTTGTGTTTTGATAATGTCAATCGTAAAATGTTTTTCTTTCCTTGCTTGTAGGGAAATTGTACTAAAAATAAGTTTAGCATTCAAGTAAACTTCTCAAGAGGACTGTTATAAATCTGCAGAGGACTTTACTGACTAATCAGCACATTTAGATGTTTTCCGAGATTCATCTCAGTGCTTTACAAAAATGTTTTGTGGGTCTGGTGCCAAAAATGAAACATGAAAATGGCGTTTTGGCGTGAACACGTACAGCGTTTAGAATTCACACTTTAAAAAAGTGTAAACTTGCACCAACTCAAACCCCCTGCGTTATGTTACGGATGTCAGCATGCATTTGACATTCTAGATGGGTGAAAACTGTCAGGAAATGTCCACAATCTTATATTTTGCATAAAGAAAATGAAGGTTTTGATTTTTTTTTTTGCATTAAAGGCAGTACTTTCATCCCCTTATTATTTAAATTGTAGAGTACGTTTGTACGTATGGTAGTATTTGATAGTATTTGATGTATCGCTAACACTTTACAATAAGGTCTCGCTTGTTAACATTAGTTAACTAACATGAACTAACAGTGAGCGATGTATTTTTCATTCATCTTTGTTATACTATGGGACTGTTGAATGCTTGAATCTGATTGGTTGACGAACGTTCTAAGGTGAGCAATTATGTATAAAGTAGTTCCAGGCAGGTTTTGACCGCATTACAGTTCCATATCACTCCGCCAAATGATTTCTGTTATTTCAAAGGTCCTTACAGCTTACAACAACAAAAGAACCAAACCCACATCGAAACTGACCGAGCAAATAAATATAGTAAACAATAGGATAAAAACAACAGATTATTTCTATGTACAGAGAGCACATACTCTCTTTCTCCCGCTCTC
The DNA here is from genome assembly GCF_951802725.1 of Rutilus rutilus. NCBI lineage: Eukaryota > Metazoa > Chordata > Actinopteri > Cypriniformes > Leuciscidae > Rutilus > Rutilus rutilus. The sequence continues at coordinate 29,371,901 of NC_140227.1, read as the reverse complement.
TCTCCCACTCAAACACACACTTAATGTTCGTTAATAAAAATACAGATGTTCATTGTTTGTTCATGTTAGTTCACAGTGCATTAACTAATGTTAACAAATGAAACCTTATTGTAAAGCGTTACCATTGTACTAAACTTATTTCATGCTTTTATTTTAATATTAATATTAATTTGGAATAAAAAATTATGTCCAGACAGTTTTTATTACTGTATTACGGTAATGAGATTAAATTTTATTTTCACTTTTCTACTGGTCCCAGCGCTCCTACAAAACAGGCTTCATTTTCTTTTATTCATAATACAAATTCCTATTTTTTTTCTTTTGATTTTGGGTTGAAATATAATGTGGACATGTTCTTGAAATTCAGCCATATGCCGTTTTAAATTTCACACAGGACAGAACAATATTAGGGGGAAAAAATAGCTGGATTACAATGCAGAGTTGCCCATGAGATTTGTGTAGCTGAATCGATGTCTAGAATACCTCCTTGGCTTATTATACATGTTTATACTTATTACCATGTTTAAAATATTAACAACTAACATGTTCATTTTACACATTTTAAGCCTTAACCATTTTATCACTAGTTGTTTACCATCACATTTTATATATTTTATACCATATTGGTGTTTACTTGTGTATTCAGTACTTTTTATGTAATTTTATTTCCTAGCATGAACATGCTGTAAATAAACTATACAGTACTTAAGTGTTAACCAGTTTATATAAAATGACTACATGTCTAGTTATTATAAAATATACCTTTTTAATTGTCTTGAAATGTGGTACTCGATAAGATTTGCCTTGGCTGCTACACGCAAAGTCAAGACACGCCGGTGGAACGGACTTTGTAAAAGTAAGCAAATAAATATATGAGAAAATTCTGCATTTGTGTATGTTTATGCATGCAAGGGTATCACAAATACTTTGACCTCTGATTATTAAGTCAATGCATTGATGTTAGTGAGACTTGCAAATACTTCTGCTGCTGAAAACAAGCGGACAGATGTCAATGTTGAAAACTGAAGTCATCTGTATTATGACAAAAAGGGAAAGAGGAGAAGCTTCTGTCCCATTAGAGCAGTTCAGATATACTCTCAGGTAAGCCAATTACTGACTAATAATAGAATTAATAATGCTCAGTGGTTTCTAGTATGTTGATATCCAGAGTTACACATTTGTGTTTTGGTGTCGGTGAAAGGGAACTTAAAACAGACTTAGATTAAACAACAAAATACGCTAATAGTTATCGTTCTTAATGTGAACGGGCCTTTAAAGACGGCACACATGTGACCCTGCATCACGTCACCAGTCACGAGTCGCACGGGTATATTTGTGGCAATAGCCAACAATACATTGTATGGGTCAAAATTATAGATTTTTCTTTTATGCCAAAAATCATCAGGATATTAAATAAAGCTCATGTTCCATGAAGATATTTTGTAACTTTCCTACCGTAAATATAGAAAACATTTATTTTTGTGAGTGAATGCTGCACAATTGCGGACATAAATGCACAACTTTAAAGGCGATTTTCTCAATGATTCCAGATTTTCTAATAGTTGTATCTCGGCCAAATATTGTCCCATCCTAACAATCCATACATCAATGGAAAGCTTATTTATTCATGATGTATAAATCTCAATTTCAAAAAAATTGACCCATGTGACTGGTTTTGTCATCCAGGGTCACATATTGGACGTCTTATTGAATGACTGCCCTGTCATCGTCAGTGATGTTCTCACATGAGGAAAAAGGAAGCTTTTTTGAGATAATTAAGAAATAAAAGTTATTGAGATCTTTATTTAGAAAATTTACACTGAAAATAAAAAGTGAAGTTGTTTATGTAGGAAAAGTGGTTTGGTCCTCGCCCTCTATGACACGACACTCAGCAGTGTCTTCCTGCTGTAAAACATGAACACAGATCACACACACCCTAAACTAAACCATCGTAAACCTGTCAATTCGATTGGAATGAATGTACTTGTACTTACGTCACAGTCGGTCTCGGCCAGTGTCGTCAGGCATTCGATGTGCTCGGACATTCGTGCCGTCGTCTGGTGTAGCTGACTGTTTTCTTCTTCAAGCAAATTTATCCTGAGGAAGTTCAACAAGAAATGTAGTTCTGATGGATGGATCGGAAAAACAAAACTACACTACTGATCAAATGTTTGGGGTTGGTGAGTTAATTGGAAAAAAGTCTCTTATTCTCAGCAAGACTGCATTTATTTATTCCATAATACAGGTAAATCGTTATATTGTGAAATATTTATTAAAATTTAAAATAATGAGTTTTAAATAGTATTAAAATAGCTGAATTTTCAGCATCATTCAGTCTTCCGTGTCACATGATCCTTCAGAAATCATTCTAAATGCTTAATATTTTTTTGTGGATGCTGTGATGTTTTTTTTTTTCAGAACGGTGTTTATTTGAAATAGACATTTTTTGTCTTTACTGTCACTTTAATTTACTGTCACTAAAATCCTGCTGACCCCAAACTTTCAAACATATTCAAAAGTACCTAATTTGCATATACCATATCACTAGGCCAAATGATTTGTGTTATTTCAAAGGTCCTTACAGTTTACAACAACAAAAAGAACCAAACCCAAATTATTTAAAAATTTAAAAATTATTTAAGTATTATTATTTTCAAACATATTCAAAAGTACCTAATTTGCATATACCATATCACTTGGCCAAATGATTTCTGTTATTTCAAAGGTCCTTACAGCTTACAACAACAAAAGAACCAAACCCAAATTATTTTAAAATTTTAAAATTATTTAAGTATTATTATTTTCAAACATATTCAAAAGTACCTAATTTGCATATACCATATCACTCGGCCAAATGATTTCTGTTATTTCAAAGGTCCTTACAGCTTACAACAACAAAAGAACCAAACCCAAATTATTTAAAAATTTTAAAATGATTGAAAATTTGTAAATAATGAGTATTATTATTTTCAAACATATTCAATAGTACCTAATTTGCATATACCATATCACTCCGCCAAATGATTTCTGTTATTTCAAAGGTCCTTACAGCTTACAACAACAAAAGAACCAAACCCAAATTATTTTTAAATTTTACAATTATTTAAGTATTATTATTTTCAAACATATTCAAAAGTACCTAATTTGCATGGAGGACACTGTATACAAAGCATTTTTCTGTGCCTCTTCGAAGTCGTGCAGCTGCAAAAGAAGATCTCTCTTCTTCTGAAGCAGACTGTCATTTTCAGATGTGACCATCTTCATCATGTGTGACGTCTGATGAGGAGCAGATATCGTCATTTAAAAGTCACGCACAATTTTTGCATATTTTATTAGTCTGCCATTTTACCTTTTCCTCCTGTTTCCTCAGAATAAAACTCTCTTTCTCCAGCTCTTTTATTCTGTCGTCGCGCCAGCCCGTCTCTCTCAGGTAAAGCCCTCTGGCCCGGCTCAGCTTGTTTTTGTAGTGGATTCGCTTGTCGTTGTATTTACTGGAAATATAAAGCAAATACTTAAGAATCTCTTCCAAATGCTTTACTTTAAATCACTCAACAAAAAAAGCATTTTAAATTAATCTTTAATGTTTGGATCTTTCTGCAGCGCTGCTTTAGCATCATTGAGATGCTAACTAAAATATAGTTTTTTTTTTTTTTTTTGTTAAAATTTGTAATTACTCCATGACCGCTAAAAAAAGTATGTCCTATAGCATACCTGTCAACGCTCCCGTTTTTCCCGGGTTTCTCCCATTTTTTTTAAGCCCTATCTCCCAGACCCCTCCAGGTTTGTTATTTCTCCCGGGAAACTCCCGTAATTTGCATGGCCCAAACTCCTTTATGAATAATCGGAAACCAATGTGTTTGTCTAATGTTGACCAGTTGCCAGATCTTGTATTAAATGCATTATATTCACACAATCCACACACCATATACAATTTCAACCCATTTGTCACCTCAACCTGGCAACCTATAACCCAGTTGCAAAGTCGCGGAAAGTTTAACCCGAAAGCGAGCCGAAAGACATCCGAGGTCCCCACACAAATCTCCCGGATTTTGAAAACCAAATGTTGACAGGTATGTCCTATAGTATGAATGTGTGTAGTATGAATGATATTCGGAAGTACTACATTCGCCATGTTGCCCTTATCACGTGACCCACCAGTGTCAGTTATATTGCTTCACTGCCATTCATAAATCCTCTCCCGTGGCCTCATGGGATAGTAAAGCGTCCATCATATGCACACTTCAGAATCTCACTGGAATAATCCGGGTACTTTTTTCCTACTCTTTTATGAGCACTGTGAATTCAGAATTATTTTGTCACATACTGTTTTTCACCTACTATATAGTATGTAAGTATGCAGCCCTCTTGTCTTCTCTGATGACGTGTTTACTGGCTCGAGGGCGGAGCAACCTGTCACTCACACGAGATCCACCAATAGCAAACCACAACCATCCAATAAATTCCCCACAGACAAAATCAAGTCCCGCCCACATTTGTTCTTGTTCGAGAAGCTTTCACTCAGATATAAGCCACAATAGGGAAGAAAAGACCATCGCAACTTCCGTTTTATGTCGACTGCAACTAAAATAACCCTGGCTCTCTGTACCTCCTCTCAGTGTCCACGCTAACTAGAGCTAGCTGAAGTTCAGTCCTCAGAGAGTCCGTCTCCTGTTGACTGCTGGTTAGTCTGTTCTTCAAGTCACTGATGTCTTGTTGGAGCTGCTTGTACAGCAAACAAAAATGATTTAGAGTTAGTGCGCGAGTTAAAATTGGTATATACAACTTAAACCATTGCAATCTGTTGACTAAAGCACATTTAAGATTCCCTTAGCAACACAAATGTCAGCTCTGCATCAGGTACCCTGAGGATCTCCTGCTCCGCGTCACTGATGCTGTGTTGAAGTTGTGTGTTGGTTCTCCTCTGGGACAGCAGCTCTTGTTTGGTGGTGCTGAGGATCTTCTGGATGCCCTGGAGCTCCAGAAACAGACTCTTCTGCTCCTCTGCCTCCCGCTGAAGCTGGACCTCCTGTGACTGATGTGAAGAGGAATAATAATAATTTGTTACATTTATAAAGCGCTTTTCTAGGTACATATGGGAAGGGACCACAGCAAGTGTGTGTTCAGTGTCATTTCAGGGTCACAGCAGGGGTCCCAAACAATTTGGACAGTGGAACCTGTAAAATATTTACTTGAAGTACATCCTGAGAGCCTAAGTTAACATTTCAATAATTTAGCAACATATTTGCATATTCTCTGATGTCGGTTAATGGTCAAATTATATAAAATATCGAATCTCTTTTCAGTAAATGTTTTATTTAGATTGTTTTTATTTTAAAGTTATTTAATATTACTATATATAGGGATTCACAACTTGGCCACAAAACATCTTTATGGCAATTTTAACAGCGATATGATGATGATGAAACCAACTAATAATATTAATAATTATTATTATTTTTAACTCTAATTATAAAAATGAAGACAAATATATTACTATAGTAAATTACAGTTGTACTGTAAACATTAACTATTTTATGTCTTAAATTCTTCACTTTTAAATGTTCAAATCATCAAGCTTTTAACATTTAAATTCCTCAAAGTTTTATTTGGCAGAATATAGGTGAAATGCTGTAAACTTCCTCAGAAGTGTTGGAAATTAAGCAAATGTGTAAATAAAGTGAACCAGCTAAAGTGAGCTACGAGGTTGTTAATCGACACTGTTTGCTTCAGTTGAAGCCGTCTTGAGTCGACACACCCCATGGAAGAGAGCAGTCATGAGCAGTTGCTCATTATCATTTAAAGAGACATGCACCGAAATGGGTCGCTGTGAACAGAGCTGTTTTTTAGAGATGGTCCTCACTGCAGAACACGAAATCCAGGGGGAGGAGTTGGATCTGGATCCAACTCCTCCCACCTTACATATACCCATCTCCACCCCCTGATCCCTAAACCCACCCCTAAACCTACCAATCTCCACCCCTTAGATCTGGATCCAACTCCGCCCCCTGGATCTCGTGTACTGCAGTGAGGTGCTACTGGTTTTTTAGGAGGTAAAAGGGTGTTGTTTTACATAACCATTCAGGAATTCTAACCAAAGTATGTTACAAACTTTACATGAAGACCCTAAAGAATCATACCAACTTGTGGAAAATGGGCATCCGATGACCCCTTTAAGTACACAGTCTTGTACCTTTATCCGATTTCCAAAACTTTCAAATACAAAATGTTATGAATGAACTCATAGCTGGTTGGCTTGATTCATAGCGCAACTCTTTAAAAAATACTTTTTTGAAGTCCCTATGGGAGAAATTAATAGAAAAAATACTTCCGGAATCAACAACACTCCAATAGAGGTTCCTTTACCTGGACCAAAGCTCTGGCCTGATGGATTTCCACCTGCGTGGTCTTTGTCAGCTGCCTGGTCTTCTGCTGCTCCTCCTGGAGGACAAACTTCAGCCGGCGAACTTCATCGTCCAGAGATGACAACTAAAAAAAGTCAGTGAGTTAGTCCCTAATCATAACTAATGACCAAATCAAAGTCAAATGGCTCCGGTTACCCGCTTCAGGTGTTTGTCACACTGTCTTTCCACATCCTGCACCTCCAGCTCTCGTACCTTAGATGCTAAATCTCTGATCTGTGAATGCACAAGACACACGCATTAAAGCATTTGCTATATTAAACTTGTGTGTGTGTTTTCCTTCTCAGTCCTCACCTCCACCTGAAGGCTGCCGACGGTGGTCCTGTAATCGTCCGCCTGCTTCTCACAGAGGTTCTGAAAGTCTCGCACTAACTTCTCTGTCTCCGTCCTCTTCCTCTTCTGCTCTTCACATTCATCCACTGCTCTCCTCCGCAGATCCGCCTCCATCTCAAACTCCATCCGCAGCTTCAGCGTGACCCGGGTCAGATCCTGCAGCGTGATCAACCTCTCCTGCATCTCATCAAGACACCTGGAAAACACCAGACCATTCATTTCACAACATGAGCTTTCCAGAGGTGTGTCACTGTTTTCTCAGCGGAATTCTTCATTGTATTTATTCTTATAAAAATGATAGATATAAATAATGTCCATTAGCATGAGTATGTTTATCGATTATATACAGTCAAACTGCGGTCGAACCGTTTATGAATATCCTCTTCCTGCGGCTCCTTGGCTTTGGATGGAGTGACAGCGCTGTCAGGGGCTTCTGCCTGTTACAGTAAAATAACAAGAATCGTGTTTTTATCATTTTTTTATGGTGCAACTCATTCAAGATGAATTAAAGTAATATAATGTGTGTGTACGTGTATGTATGTGTATATATATATATATATATTAGTGCTGTAAAACTATTATTCGCATCCAAAATAAAAATTTGTGTTCACATAATATGTGTGTACTGTGCATAATTATTTTGTATATATAAATACACACACATGCATGTATATATTTAAGAAAAATGTGTTATTTAAAATATTTATATGTATCTATAATACACATTTTATATATATATATATATATATACACACAGTATATTTAAGCAAATATTTCTTAAATATATACATGCATGTGTGTGTATTTATATATACAAAATAATTATGCACAGTACACACACATATATTATGTGAACACAAATTTTTATTTTGGATGCGATTAATCGTTTCACAGCACTAATATATATATATATATAGTATATGCAAATGTATTATAACTCTTCTCACCAAGGCTGCATTTATTTGATCAAAATAAAGTAAAAACAGTTATATTGTGACATATTATTACAATTAAAAATAACTCTTTTCTGTGTGAATATATTGTAAAATGTAATTTATTCCTGTGATCAAAGCTGAATTTTCAGCATCATTACTCCAGTCTTCAGTCACATGATCCTTCAGAAATCATTTGCTGCTCAAGAAACATTTCTCATTATTATCATTGTTGAAAACAGTTGTGCTGCTTAATATTTTTGTGGACACTGCAAAAAAAATTGCAGAATGTTTTTGATGAATATAAAGTTCAAAACAACAGTGTTTATTTGAAATATAAATCTTTTGTAACATTATAAATGTTTTTACTGTCACTTTTGATCAATTTAATGCATCCTTTCTAAATAAAAGTTTCTTACAATTCCTTAAAAAAATCTTTGACCAGTTATGTATGTACAGTATGTATGTGTTTATGCACATGTTTCTGGAGGAACCATTTCTTTATGTATCTTTAAATAGATGATTATCTTACCATTTCAAGCAAATTCACACGTTCTGCCTGTAGTCTCTTCACACACACCCTAAGATAACACAGTTCTTCTTCCTGTTTCTCATTTATCTCTTTTATTTTTCGCAGTTCAGCCACTTCTAAGAAAAGCAAGTCAGACCATAGGTCAGTTCAGCTGAGAGGTTGATACAACTAAGATGCACAAGACAGATAAATGAGTAATAAATGATACCACAGCGTTTCAGTTTCTCCACTTCGTGTCGGAGGTGTTCAACTTCCATTTGAGCTTCTTGCAGCTCTGGTTCTAGAACAAAAGCATGATTTTGATGTCAGTGTGTTGATGAGTGTCTCCCACCTTTTTATCCCTAGTGTGAGACCAGTGAAGTGATTAACCATAAGCCTTCTGCGTCAAGTGAGCAGACTCGAGCTCATCCGTGAGTCTGCGGATCTCCTTGTGGGCCATGGAGAGCCGGGCTGAGGCTTCTTCTACATCTCGCTCCAGTTCTTGCAACGTCCATCCTTTCAGCTTGTCATCCCCACTGCACCGCATGTCAACCGCCTGCTACAAACACAAACACTCATATAAGACCACTTGACAGTGGGTATTTTGTGTATTCCATTAACCAGTGCATGCTTTGTAGGCACTGAGTGCGACAGCAACTAAGTTCAAAGAATCCTCAACTTGCATGCTTGAGGAAAAAACTTTGTAAAAGTGGTCCTTGTAGTATACTGTAAAGGTTAGTAAAAGTGTAAAGTGTAAACTAAAAGAAGGTTTCAAAAGTGTGCAGTTAGTTAAAGTGTATAGTAAAATAAAGTGTAAAGTAAATTGTAAAGATATAAAAGTGTAAAATAAAAGAAACCAAAAGTTAGTAAAAGTGGTCCTCGTGTAAAATAAACACACAGTATTCTGTAAAGGTAAGTAAAAGTAAGTGTCAAGTTAGTAAACGTGTAAAGTAAATTGTAAAGATAGTAAAGGTGAAAGTAAAAGGAATCAAAGGTTAGTAAAAGTGGCCCTCATGTAAAATAAACACACAGTATACTGTAAAGGTTGGTAAAAAAGTATAAAGTAAGTGTCAATTTAGTAAAAGTGTAAAGTAAATTGTAAAGATAGTAAAAGTGAAAATAAAAGAAATCGAATGTTAGTAAAAGTATAAAGTAAAAGTGTCAATTTAGTAAAAGTGTAAAGTAAATTGTAAAGATAGTAAAAGTGAAAATAAAAGAAATCGAATGTTAGTAAAAGTATAAAGTAAAAGTGTCAATTTAGTAAAAGTGTAAAGTAAATTATAAAGATAGCAAAAGTGAAAATAAAAGAAATCAAGGGTAAGTAAAAGTATAAAGTAAAGGTGTAAAGTAAATCGTAAAGATGGTCAAATTTAAAGCAAAAGAAATCAAAAGTTAGTCAAAGTGTAAAGTAAAAGTGTCAAGTTAGTAAAATTGTAAAGTAAAAGAAAGTGTAAAGTAAACTGTAAAGATAGTAAAAGTGTAAAGAAATCAAAGGTTAGAAAAAGTATAAAGAAAGTAAGTTAGTAAAAGTGGTCCGTGTGTAAATTAAACATAGCATACTGTAAGGTTTGTTGGAATCCATCTGAATTAAGACTAATAAGAAGCAATACTAACGCCTCTTAAATTTTGTTTACGCCTCTATGCTTTTTATTGTGCATTTCAATTACATGCATCAGGTTAATTGTTATAAACATACAGGCATTAATTTCTGTTTACTCTGAGCTGCCTTTCTGAGTCCTAGGAGCCGCTTCCAAGGGCTCTGAGCGTGTAGTGGTGGTGACACCTTGTGGAAAGACGAGGAGGAATATTTATTAAGTCTCTAATCAGACATTTGACACATTCGTAAAAAAAAACCAACATAAAACAAGAATTAGGTCAGGAACATGATGTAATATTGTTGTAAAATATAAACTATATACAGTATACTCACGTAAAGTAATATGTACTATATAGCAAATCTCAACTGCTTGACTGGTTGTATCGTTGCAAAATGTAAACTATATTATTGTCCAGCTTCAATCTGCTAAATGCGACATAAGGCATGAAGTTAAGATATTATAAACTCTAACATCATGAATTTTTGTAAAGTTGCTTTAAAATAAATTTGACTTGACATGTAGAAAGGTAAAACAACCTAAGAACCGATTCTCTTACTTTGGCCACATTATCTTCACAACCCTGCGACGTTTGGACATCAGGATGGCATGCGCTCTTCACGTCCACATCCTGGCTCTGTATTTTCTCCAGCAGGGATGCTCTGTCTGCGAGGAGGTAGGCCACCTGTTCACTCAAGCTGATGGGGATGATATCAGCCAGACCTTCCTGAAGTAACATCTCGGAGACCTCGCTCCTCTGAGCCTCTGTACATATAGATTTAAATGTCATGAGTGGTGTAGAGCGGGCGGGCCTGAGGGAGGAGAGAACAGACAGAAACGCACCTTGCTGCAGGTGGATGTCGTCCAGAGAAGCACGGAGCGCTATGTTTTCTTGTTCGAGATGTAAAGCCACAGAGTCTCGGGTCTTGGTGAGACTTTTAATGTGATTGATGTATTGCTGAACCTGGGAACACACACATTCTCTTATATATATCTACCTAAACATCTCGTTTTGTGTTCCACAGACACTCATATGGATCTGAAACAAGTTTCAGTTTGAGTTTTTTCTTAGCCCAACTCACCTTTTCAATCTCAGCGACTCGTTCCTTCTGAAGATCTTGTATCTGTTGGTTGAGGGACTTCACATTACTTTCACTGCTCTTGTAAAGCTGCCACAGCAAAGACAAACGCTCATTAACGGAGGCCGAGGGGTCCAAACCTTCCTCCTGCAGTCGCTGCTCCATGTCCTGCAACATCTTTCCATCCTAAACAGACATAGAGATGCATCTTATGTCTATCTATGTCTGCCTTTATCTAACTATATGTACCTGTCTTGGATCTAACCATGAACTGATCCGAGATCACTGGTTGGTGTGTTTAGATGAGTACATCAAACACGTGATTTGCTCATGTCGTTTAAACATCCTTTGACAGCTGTTGTTGCAGATCGGAGGAGGTGGTGCACATGCGCACATCTGTTTTTCATTTTCAACGACTTGCGGTTTTCTAGCATGTAAACTTTACTACTTTCAGTTACATTTGTTTTTCTGCGAAAAGAATAGAGCGAAAGCAGCAGATAGTACGAGGTATATTTACATAACTTATAACAGACGGATATTTACCACAAAGCCAGTGATGTGATGTGTTGCCCTTTAAAGAAAAAAAGTAAAATGAGCGATTCGCCACGGAAAGGTTTATAAAAACAGAGCTTACCTGTGCTGTGCACATCTCCTACCGTTATTCAAAACCATTGAAGTTACTTTTTAGTTGTTGTTAAAAGTTATTATTGTTTTAAAAGAGAAATATCCCGCGAAACACACGCGCGCACACGTTGCCGACTGAAGCGTTTTTCTTTCTCGCATTCTAACAAAACGTTCAGACTTTCACGGTCGCCTAGAAACGGATGTTAATGTATCACCTTTAGAATATTTCAGCGTTTACTTGGAATGTACGTTCATCAGCGACAGCAGACTGTGTGTGTGTGTGTGTGTCCGCGCCTTTGTGTGGGACGTCCTGCAACAGAACCCCACAAACTCCGCAATAATAAACGAGGTTCCCAAACAAGTAGCTGCTAGCTATATAAGGTTCACTCACGAAACGGGTGCATTTTCCACTTTGAAAGGGTAATTTAAAAGTAAATGTTAATTATACACACTTTTATTTTAAAATAATGCATCCTCACTGATAAAAGACATTTATAGGCAATGCTAACAACAAAAGCTGGCGTTAGTTAAATTTTGTTTGTTTGTTCATGAAGGACACACAATAAAAAAAAAAAAAACATCATTCATGAATGTGAAGCATGTGAAGATGCATAAAATATTGTATTAAATGACTAAATGCTCCTTTCCTCATATTAGAGTATTTAGACTGTTTATACTAACTCTAAATAAAACCACAAATGTACAGAATAAGATAAAAATAGTTCAGTTTGGTTGAGCGGAAAGATTGAAACACTTCACAGGGGATTTGGGTGAGAACTGATGTTCCTCTGGGTGGTCTGTGTTTCATCCAACAGGAAATATCATATCAGAACATCATTGCATTGAGTGTTGTGTAATTATGTAACAGACTCTCTCTGGGTTTGGGCGGACACAAACTCAAGCCCATTTTTAACTTACCCAAAGTTTTTCTGGAGCTGTGAAGGAAACTCCTCCTCTAACCAAGCTCACATTCCTTCATGGACCGTTTTTCCCAAACGTGGGAGTCTATGGAGAGAGTGAGTGAGTGAGTGGAGGAGATGAGAGAAGGGGAGGAGACCAGCTAAGAAACAACACTGGACTTCAGACGAAAGTTTCCGAAGATCTGTTGGTACGAGCACACACAAGGTAAGCTGCATTTATATTTCTTTAACAACAGCGAGTATATACTCTCTTAAAATGAGTACTTCCAGACTTTTTAGAGCCTGATGTTCCATGGATGTACTGGTGCGTAAAGAACCTATAGATCATTACGTTTACTTTGTTAATGCACAAGAACCCTTAAGACCTAAAAGTCACACCAAGAATATGTCACTTCAAAAGAACCCTATAAAATAGTTCATATGATCCTGAACCTAAGAGTCAAACTATTTATGTTCTCCGTGACATTCTTCTGTTTGTTTCTTCATATAGAACAATCCAGAAAAATCTTAGATGTGGAAAAGATTATATAATCAAAATGTGTCTGTTCTGCTCTGTGTGTTTCTGTTCTGGTCTGTGTGAGGTGTTTCTGAAGCTTTTATGATTGGTAATTACAGCTCTATAATTTAAAGAACATCTTAGTAAAGTCTTGCATGGCAGAGAGAGCGACTAATGAGCAAGAACTGTCCGAATCTGTTCCAGGAACGCATAACGAGAAGCTCCTGCATGTAAACATGAGAGGTGGGGGCCGATTTAATGAAAACCATGAGTTAGAGAATGTTGTCTAAATACGTAATCTTACGGCCACCACAAAGGGCCTCTTGGTCTCTGATTTGGGAAGAGATCTGAAACGCAGTGCGAGTTATTTTCACTGCACAGTAGTGACATAGAGGGTGTGGAATCTTGGGATCCGTGTGTGTCGTTCCCAATCTTCCTTCCCCATCCCGATCCGTCACACAGTCCTTGTATGAATGCAGGTTTTGTTGAAGTCAAGCAGAAGTCTCTCCATTCATCTTATGGACGGAAAAGTCATGGAACGTTTGTGGTATTGCTATATGCTTTGCGTCTTGGAAACATGATGATGCAAAAGCGTCTAGCAGTGAGGTGAAAATTAATTTATAGGAATGACACCGTGTATTATTGCAGTGCTTGAATCAAAGTTCACACACAAGTCCTAAATTTTTCCCTGGAAAGATTCTGTCAGCAAATGGCATCATTTTGATCAAGAAAACTTCCTCATGCAGTCGAGAACATTTCCAGAGAGCCTCTATTTGGCATCATAAACCAGTTTTATTCAGCAATGATACATCAAATTGATCACTAAAGACATTTGCTACAAAATGAACATTTTGAACTTTCTATTCATCAAAGAATCCTGAAAACCAAGTGAATCAGTTCCCACATTGATGATAATCAGAAATGTTTCTTGAGCAGCATATCATCATATTAGAATGATCATGTGACACTGAAGACTGGAGTAATGATGCTGAAAATGCAGCTTTTATCACAGGAATGTAAGATTACATTTTACAATATTCGTTCTTTTAAATTGGAATAATATTTCACTGTTTTACTTTATCTCTGATCAAATAAATGCAGCCTTGGTGAGCAAAGAGACTTCTTTCAAAAACATTAAACTTTTGACCTGTATAGGATGCACATTTACATCAGATAGAACAGGAGAACTTTTATCTTTCAGTTTGTTTAATCTCATTCAATGCTAGAGAACAGACTATATGTTTACACAGCGCTCATAATGTCGGCTACATCAGTGGCTTTTTAGACACACTGATAAATCCCAAATGATTCCTCATTTTCCTTTGTGAGCACATGAGATGGAAGTTCTCAGACAAAAAATTATTCTTCTTCTACCGACAGGATCCACCAAAATGTCTTTCCTGTTGATGTTTGTGACCGTTCTGCATTTGGTCACCCTGGCCATACTTTTCATTGCCACCATGGAGAAGGTTAGTCAGAACTGCAATAAAGAAACTGACAAACACACATGACCTCTGAACTATGCATTTGCTCATACAATCATAATGTGCTCAAAATTGTCTTCTGCTGCATATTATATATATATATATATATATATATATATATTATAAATGAAATCACTGGAGATCAGGTGAAGCTCATTTTCCAAAAATTGTGAAACATTTTAACAAATGAAATTTGAGAAACTCTCATTTTTAAAAGCATCTACACATCATTACATCTTAGGGGCCATTTACACTACTCCGTTTTCAACTAAAAACGGAAAACTTTTTATGCTTTTTCTAGTCCTGGTGGACTTTGGGAGACACGGAGAACACGGATCTCTGGTATAAGTGCACATATGACAACGCCACAGAAACCTGGTAATACAAAAAGTTAACTCTTTCCCCGTCTGCGTTTAAAAAAAAAAAGTTGCCAGCCACCACCAGCGTTTTTGATCATTTTCACAAAAAAATATTTTGTTGTATGAATATCTGAAAATGATGATATCAAAAGAAAAGAACAGACCCTCAGCTTTTAAACTAAAAAACCTGTTTTATTCTAGCATCATGCATTCTTTTTTTTTTTTATCAACACTTGAAAATGGGGAAGTTTCCTTTAAAAAAAGTTGAGAGTTAAGCCACCACAGTCATCAAAATATAGAAAATAGCACAAAGTGAAAATAGAATGGTATTTGGGGTTAAGGTTACGGAAACTACATTTAGCATGGTAAATACACAATACAAACATGAACTGTTTATAAAACACATGGACACTGATTTGGATGAATAGAATGAACATGCATGCATGCAAATCCTTCCCAGCTTTCATTACTTACAAATTGACAACGCAACTAATGACGTTGCATGCTCGTAATTTCATTTGCTCTTTATATATAGAGATGCAAACAATAACAAGCTACGCAAATAGTGTTAGAATAATGACACTGACATAGTGTCATGATGCCTGACATCTCACTTTACAGCAGATACTGAATCAATGCATCTATCTATAAATTACAGAAACGTCTGTCTGTCTGTCTGTGTGTGTGTGTGTGTCTGTATCGAACCGTTAGTCCGATTGATTTCAAACTCGACAGGTGTCTCGCCACGTGGTTTAAAAATAAACATTCTGACATAAACACTCAGTCAGCTACACTGTTTACTTCTGAATATTATAGTTTGGTTCCCGAACGTGATAAATCCATCTATAAATTACAGAAACGTCCGTCTGTCTGTCTGTGTGTTATTCGCATGTCTCTCGAATGTGAGATAACCACTAAATGTGTGAATTCATGACTTTTTTTTTTTTTTTCAAAATGCAATTAATCCATTGAATCAATATAAAGTTATTTTTGATCATATTGCCATCGCAAGAAATATCTCCTGAACTTTTCTTTTTTGACGGCGATCAGCTCACAAAAACTGATTTTGCACGGGCACTTTGCACTGCTCCCTGAATCAAGGTGCTTATTCATTTGTGGATGTTAACTGAATCTGTAAGTCAGCTATGCTGTTTACTTCTGAATATTATATTTCATTCTGGTGCGCTTAACGCTATCGCTACTGTGTAATAGTAGCCTATGCTATTCACCAACTAAACATATCCTATTCAATGCATTCACAGTCTCTTTCACGGGCATCATTTGTAGTAGCCTATTCACAAACTGTTTGCTCAAGCATAGCGTTTTCTCAGAGTTCACTTTGTGCTTTCTACCATGCACAAATAAAATTGTCACTGAACTTTTGCTGTGTAATTGTAACAATGAGCACTCAAACACACCAAACCAACAATTACTAAAAACACACACACAAAAACTGATTTTGCACGGGCATTATGCACTAGTGTTACATAAAAGGCATCTCTGACAGAAGAGTCAACAGCGTTTACAACACGCATGTCTTTCAAAATAAAAGTCTCACCTCAGAAAAACATTTAGAATTATGTTTATTAATCAATTTATTTATCTGACTGCACACTGGGTCGCGACCCACCAGTTTTCTACACTGAGGCTGACGAATAATCTTTGTAAATAAATAGTTATTTGTGATATTCTTCTCTCTCAGAATGGCTGCAGTCAGTCCAGGCCCTCATGATATTATCTGTAGTGCTCTCCTCCATCTCCTTCATGGTGTTCCTCGGACAGCTCTTCACCATGTCCAAAGGAGGACTTTTCTACTTCACTGGTCTATGTCAATGTTTTGCAGGTAAGTGTTTTCATTAATTACTTATAAACTGATTATGTATCATTTTGTATTAATTTAGGTAGGTTGGACTAGTAGGTAGGCTGAACGTTGATGACATGTTATTATTCCCTAAATAGTCCCACATGTGCTGCTCCCTTGTGGACACTTTCTATATATATTCTCACACGATTCACCTCCTCCACACACACAGGTTTTGCAGCATTTGCGGCTGTTCTGATCTACACCTTTCAAAGGAGCGAGATTCTTCAAGATGTTCAGGAACTGGAAATGGGTCGTTTCGGCTACTGTTACATTCTAGCCTGGGTCTGTGTGCCCCTTTTACTTATTAGTGGCGCACTTTATGTGCATCTGCGCAAGCGGGCCTGATTTTCTGCTTCACACCATGCATGTAGTGTAGTTGTTTAGTCTGCTATGAGATTATATGCTTATGGCTGTTTTTTGGTAAAAAAAATTTATGATATATGGCTTATAGTTATTTGTAATTTATTATTATCCTATTAGTTTGTAGGACCAAACTCCCAACACATGCTTTGCTGCTTTTGGGAAGTTGCATCAAAACGTGGAAACTGCTGCTTTATAGAGGCGACTTTTGTTGATCTTCAGAACACAAATGAAGATCTTTTTGATGAAATCTGAGAGCTTTCTGTCCCTCCATTGACAGCTACGCAACTACCACTTTGACGCTTCAAAAAGTTCATAAAGATATCGAAAAACTAACCCATATGAACTGAGTGATTTAAAAAAAGAAAATCTGAAGAGACTCAATCGCTTTATATGATGAACAGATTGAATTTAGGCTTTTATTCACATATAAACACTCATCAACTCACACATCAGTTGTGGTAAACGGAAGCTCAATCATGTTCGCTTGACGTGAGAGAACCAATGAGGTTCATTCTCGTGTTACGCCGCACGTTTGAGCTTCTTCAAGAACCAATGAGGTTCATTCTCGTGTTACGCAGCAAGTTTGAGCTTCTTCAAGAACCAATGAGGTTCATTCTCGTGTTACGCAGCACGTTTGAGCTTCAGCAAGAACCAATGAGGTTCATTTTTGCGCAGGTTTGGTTGAGCTTCTGTTTATGTTCACTGATCAATGTTAAAATGTGAATAAAAGCCTAAATTCAATCTGTTCATTATATAAAGCGATCGAGTCTCTTCAGAAAATTTTGACTAAACCGCTCAATTCATATGGATTAGTTTTACAATCTCTTTGTGAACTTTTTGAAGCGTCAAAGTGTCAGTTGTGTAGCTGTCAATGGAGGGACAGAAAGATCTCAGAACCAAAAAGATAATTTATGTTCTGAAGAGGAACAAAAATCCTTTTTTAAATCTTGCGTTAAGAAAACTGGAAAAAGTTTCTAGATCAATTCGTTGGATTCCCAACATAAAAAAATGTCACAACTGGAAACCTCAAACCAGTCCTTTTCCCCCAATATTGAATATGTTACCATAAAATAGATAAGTAGAAATGCATGGATTTTAACATGCCTTTGTTTAAAAAAAGGGATTTTAACATGCCCTTCTTGTGCAAAGAAGTACACTTTAGCATACTTTATAATGAAAGAGTACTTGTTACTTAGTAGTAGTAGCCTTTATTGTCACTTAGTCACAAGTACTAGCGAAATTAGCCATCAACCTGTCCATACAAACATACTTAAGTGCGAACTGAATGTAACGTTTTAACTACAATTAAATGAAAATGTTTTAATAGTTTATTTTAATAGAAAATCCTTTTTTAAATCATGCTTTAAGAAAACTGGAAAAAGTTTCTAGATCAATTCGTTGGATTCCCAACATGAAAATGTCACAACTGGAAACCTCAAACCAGTCCTTTTCCCCCCAATATTGAATATGTGTCTTTGTATTATTATATGTTTTTATGTATGCAAACTCTATAAATAAAATATTTTTCAAAGTCACAACAAATAGTTGTTGTGTTTTTGGTTAGAGTGAACAACGCTTAGAAAAAAAGAAGAATAGAATCACAAAAATTATGTAGTTTAAGTAGGATCAACAACTGTCCACTAGAAACTTGTGAGTCAGTGAGTTTGAATCAGTAATTAGTAACAATCTGCACTGCTAATTCAAATATTCAATTTGAACAGCTCTAATAAATGTATTGAGTTTGGTTGGTGTGCACATGACTTATCAGCACGACAACATACCATCGTGAAACACATTCTCTGCTTTAAAAACACGACTGATACTGTCTAAGAGACAATTGGCATTAGACATGACACCTACAGATGGAAGAGGCGATTACAGAGGAATGTGCATAAATTAATTACAAGGAATTCATGCAGAAAGGTGAGCAAAGGTGAGCTCACCATACTTTCTTCATTGGATCAAAACACACGTAGCTTCTCCGGATGTGTCTAAACCTCATGTGTACAGATGCTTGTGACGTGAAAAGAGACCACTAGGTGTTGAGTTCCAGCCTCGCCCCCTTTTGACTGTGACGGAAAGAAGGTCTCAATCTCTTCTCCCTGGAGAAGACTGGCTCGGCTAGTAGAACCAGTCACAATAGTGGGCCGGCGACAGAGAGGCACTCTATGTGTTTACTAAAGACACAATAAAGACAGAAATCTAATATCAGCCTTACGAGAGAGAGGACGAGGACTAAAGGGAGACCGGAGTGTTTCTGAACATGTTTTGTGGGATGTTGGATGATTTGCTGACTCAAGACGTGGTTTTGCACGAAAGCTAAAAATGGGCAGATCACAGCAATGACTTGTTGCTCACATTGGCTGGTGACGGGGAGTAATTTAACACCAGATTGAGTGAGGCCATTTAGAATGGGTGGAGATAGCAGAGATATGTCAGAACTTGACGGAAAGAGTGGATGGACTGAGGGTGTGTGAGACAGGCACAGACGGGTAAGTCTCCACTTTTAGTACATAATCTGTTCTTTTTAAGTATTACCATAAAATAGACAAGTAAAAATGCATGGATTTTAACATGCCCTTGTGAAAAAGAAGTACACTTTAGCATACTTTCTAATGAAAGAGTACTTGTTACTTAAGTGCGAACTGAATGTAACGTTTTAATTACGTTTTAATAGTTTACATTTATATTAAAATCAGTTGAGGTATGCATACGAACATTTTCATGTCAGTTTCTCCCTTAATGGACTAAATGCCGATTTGTTCTTCACTTTTGATGTAGGATGAAATCCATGGTATTTAGGATCAACTCCGACCGTATAATTGCGTTATATAAATCTTAAGTGACTTAAGTGCGAACTGAATGTAACGTTTTAATTGCAATTAAATGAAAATGTTTTAATAGTTTAAATTTATATTAAAATCATTTAGCTGAACTTTAGAGTGTTTTTTGACCCGCTTAAGTAAGACAACGTACATCTTTATGTGTAACTTCGTAAATATGCTTAGTGTACTGCCAAATGTAATGTCAAGCATTTATGGTAAACTAAAATTTACTCTAATGTCATTTCTATTGAAACTTGTTTGCAACATTTGAAACATTATGATGTTGCAATTTATTACATTTACAACATACTGACGCCAATGTACATTACTCATTAAAAGAACAGATAACACAATGCAGTTACAAGTATAATCACGTACTTTACAAATGCTTTAGTATGTGTCAACATATCAAAATAAAGCACTTTTAAAACACTACAAAAGATTGTTAAACATGATTTAAAACTTGCTAAAAAACTTTTAAATTGACATTATTACAAAGTGATTTTTTTAAAAGCTCTCTTTAAGTACACTTAAGTGGCTTTAAAAAAAAAAAAAATTATATACATTTAAGATTTGAAGTACACTACAAGTGCACATTCAACACAATCAAGTGCACTTCTTTTCCACATGGGTGGTAATCGAATCAAATTGACGAGGAAAAGGCTGGGAATGGTTTTAAACTCTAATGTTGCTCTTTTCCCCTCAAGACTGTATTCTAGGACATTTCAAGATTCTCCAAACTTCCAGGAACCACACAAACGATTCCTCCATGGAGTATCCTGCTTTTCTGTCGACATTTGGTGGCTAAAAAGAGTTAAATAGTTTCAAGGCATGAAGAAGAACCTCAACTATTTGAATAATTCACCAACATCCTCCTCCACGAAGCTTAGAGGAGCTGCCAGTTATTCTCTACGCATCAACATGCAGTTTTCCACAGTCATTGTTTGGTAGAAGAAGGACATCTCCATCCATCATTGGGATCCAATCATGTCAAACTCTCATGAGCAGAGTCTCAATGAGAACGTCATCTTCGCTCCGTTGACCGAGTCCAGTCCAGACTTCTTGCACTGCGAGGAAGAACGCTATTGTGTGGAAAGCCTGGTGAGCTCCGGTCCTGAGGCTTTCTACACCAAACTCCACCGGGAACAAATCGGATCGTTCTTGTCCACCGGCGAGGTGAACCAGATCTCCAGCTGGGCCGAGCACTATCATCAAAACGATGCGGTCCTGGAGGATGGAAACGGGGAGGTGGAGGTCGGTTCTGAGGGGGACGACTTCTCCGGACATTATTTCCCCACGGAGTCTGACACTCCGGCTCCATGCTTGGAACTCGGATGGCCAGAAAGGTACAGCTGGATGGACATGGGTCGAGTTGAAGTATACACCAATCCTCCTGTCGAACAGGAGCCCTCCATACGAGTAGTCCTCAGGAGACTCTTACAAGGAGCCACTAAGGTAAGTCAAGTCAGCTTTATTTATATAGCAGCTGTTTCAAAGCAGATTCACAGTAATAAACAGCTGCAAACTTAATCAAATATGAGACAAATTATGCAGTTCTAAAAAGGCAGTAGTTTAATAACTCTAAAGTTCAGCAATTATGAAATGGATTAAATTGCTCTACAAGCAAAAGACAATAGTTTGGTTAGACTCAGCTTGAGTCAGTTCAATGTTGATTCAGTTCAGTTTATTAACAGTGTTGATGTTACAAAATGCATCAATGATGAAACACTGTCGATTCAGCAATAAATCAGCTCTAAAGGAGACAGTCGGTAAGACCAGGGGCCTGATTTATTAAACGCAATTATACAGTCGGAGTTGATCCTAAATACCACGGATTTTATCCTACATCAAAAGTGAAGAGCAAATCGGCATTTAGTCTATTAAGGCAGAAACTGACTTGAAAATTAAACCTTTTGGCTGAAACCTTTTGGCCTCTCATACCAGTAATTCAATTATTTCGACATTGTTTATGAAAACACATCAAAATATGCATGAATATAATTTACTGTAATGTTTTTACTGCTTTTAATAATTGCATCCCTGAAATTAATTGATTTATATGATAAAATAATAATAATATTAACAGAAACTGGCCCATGCGCTCAGACGTTTTCTGATTTCCTTGCCCATTGATGAGTGCCGTACTTCTGAACCATAAAGAGATATTTGTAGGCGTTCAGTAGTTGATGTTGATGCGCTTGATTTTAAAGTCGGAAAGTGTTTTTTCAAACAAGAAATAAAAGTTGATTTTGTCCATGGGGAATTGATTGGATGGTTGTGGTTTGCTATTGGTGGATCTTCTGTGAGTGACAGGTTGCCCCGCCCTCGTCATCAGATAAGAGATGTGATTAAACATTACGAGGGCACATGAATAAAAAAATAATGATGTGCACAGATAAATACAGAAATATTCCTTTTGTGACTTTAAGATGAACTGCGATCCATAAAGAGAAATGCATTAAGAACATTTTTGTGCATACGGATAGACGTTGTATAAATCATTCATAGGAATATTTTTGAAACTGTCATGTGTTCACATTTAGGATAATTATATATGAACATCTTTATAAATGAGCTAAAATAAGTTGGTTGAATGCCAAAAACTAAACTAAGCATGAACCAGCAGAAAGTCCACTAGTTTTTTACATTTGTGTTGGGCAGGTGATTGCCGTTGTAACAGATAAATTGTCGGATAACGTGGTGATTGGTGACCTCCGAAACGCTGCATCCCGGGGGGTTCCGGTGTACATCATCCTCAACAGAAGATCCGCGGAGGAGAACTGCTCTCTGCACCAGCTTCAACATCCGGTGAGTGTAAAACAAATACGTTGTGTAACCTTTAAGCCACAATACTTTCATGCACGCCTTAACAGACTGAACTTTAGGCAGATCCTCTTGACAAAAGACCAGACACACCTTAGTGGAATATTCTGCATCTGTCAGCAAATGTTACTCTTCATCACATCTCTTTCTGTGTGCAAGTATGAATGAGATGAACTCACAAAGCCATGGTGAACAGGTTCAACTACATTCATCTGCTGCGGATGATTGGCTTGTGGTTGTGGAATGTTTTGAGTTTGGACAATCGCTCCACATCTCTGAAACTTAACTAGATCTGACCTTTAGATGAAAGCTGAAAAGTTTAGCATTTTGCGATGTAGTTCAAAGGAATCTCTTCCTTGATGACATTTTACAGAATATCATGGTGCGCATTCTTGGAGGTAAAACGTTCCTGACGCGTGACACGAAGATGGTTGTTGGAGAGCTGAAGAACAACTTTGTGTTGGTGGATCTGGAGACGGTGATGATGGGGAGCTACAGGTAAAGGAGGCTTTCATAATGGAGCTCATAAATCAGTCTTTTAACAGAGCTGAGAAACGCATTACCTGCAGTTGAAAGACTTGCTCCAGGGAACAAGGGTGTGAACCGTTTGGGATTTGAACCAACTTTTGGGCTGCCACCTCATACCATTTAAGACTTTAAGCTACACCACCCCTACATTATACAGACAATTAGTGAAATCAAGACTCTGTGGGAACAATTTTTTTGGCTCTTTCACAGTTATTAAAGTATACTAACTCAAAAGTTTAGGGTCTTTTTTTTCTTTTTTTAAAGAAGTATCTTTTGCTCACCAAGGCTGCTTTTATTTGTTTGTAAAATTATAAAATATTACTTTATTGAACTGTTTTCTATTTGAATATATTTTTTAAATATAAATGTATTCCTGTGATCAAAGCTGAATTTTCAGCATCATTACTCCAGTCTTCAGTGTCACATGATCCTTCAGAAATCATTCTAATATTGATGCTCAATTTTTTTTTATTAATGTTGAAATGAGTTGTGCTGCTAAATATTTCTGTGGAAACCATGATAATGTTTTGTAACATCGTAAATGTATTCAGGATCACTTTTGATCAATTTAATGCATCCTTGCTGAATAAAAGTATTAATTTCTTTAAAAATCTTACTGGCCCCAAACTTTTTAATCATGATATACAATGTCCGGCCAAAAAATAAATAAATAAAACGTTGCCGTTAGGATTTAAAAAGGAAAATGCTCAAGGGTCTATGTTTGGATTATTATTGCTGTGATTATTATGTTGCTAGCATGTTATATATTTGGCAACCGTTTTTCTAACCCTAATTGACGGAGTGTGTAGCTTTTCATTTCTTAAACAACCATGTAGGAGTAGACTTGAGTCTACAGAGTACAGAGTGCTGGAGTTCAGTGACCTTAAATTCATTGAAAGTCTTGTGCTGGAGGATGTGCTGGAGGAGACTCTTGCATTGTCAATATTGTCCAAAAATGTATGCACCTCTTGATGGAAATAAATGTTTTGATGTTATTTCAATCAAGAAGTGCATTCATTTTTGGTCAAGATCTTGTATTGTCAATGCAAGAGTCTCCTCCAGCACATCCCAAAGACTTTCAATGAATGTAAGGTTTGGACTCCAATGTTTGGTGCCAATTCATGTGTGCAAATGATTCTTCAGGCTCCCTCCCAGACATTCTTTCACATTTTAAGCATGATGAATCTTGACATTGTAATTCTGGAATATGGCCATGATGTGTCTTCATGGTTGTTTAAGTAATGAAAAGCTACACACTCCATCAATTAGGGTTAGAAGAACTGTTGTCAAACATATAACATGCAAAGCGATCAAATGGTATCAGAAGACTTGGAAATTTGCACATATTTACTATTTTAGTTTAGTTTTATGGTGCTACTTGCTCCATTTTGGATTGTTACATCTTCTGAATCCTTTATAATCTCTTAATTTTTCTTTTTTGTCTTGGTCAGCCTTGCCTGGAGCGATGCTCACCTGCATCGTCAGCTCGTCACCGTTATGAGCGGCCCGGTTGTGGAATCCTTCGATCGAGAGTTTCGGATCCTCTATGCTGCCTCGCTTCCAATCCCAGATGCATGGATAACTGGAAAACCAGCAACAGAACCCAAAATATATAATAAACTACCACCCCTGAACATAAACAGCAACAAAATTGAACTTACCGAGTTCATCTCCAATCCTCCGCCTCCTCCTATTGACAGTCCTCTGGATTGGGAGGCGATGGGGGTCATCAAGAGATTCCCGGACAGCACATTTACTCCACCTGATGATGGGGAGTTGCAGTTCTATCATCGACCCCTATTGGACAGACCTCCAGGAGGATGGGAGCTCCCCTACAATGACTTTAACAGCAGACATCTGACTGGGCATCAAGAGGAGGGCAAGTAAGTACAAAATACAAAGGTATTTGACCTCAGATCTAATATGTGACAGTCTCACAATTACATTCAGAAATAGGAATGGGAAAAATATTAAAGGTAGACTTTAGAAAACTGCATGTATTTTGAGGAAGAACATTGTTTTGGTTGTGCTCTGCGTGACTGTGCAGATGAATATGATTTATCCTACTGGTTATTAAACATTTACTACTAGGTGTAAGAGATATAACCAGTTTAGAAAGGATCTCAAGTTGACTAGCTGAAGACGTTACTGTAGCTTTACCTATTATTAGACACAGTACTTCCTTGAAAATAAATTCCAGCACACATGATGAAATGAGCCTTCACAATACATAAAGCTTTATAGTGAACTCTGTTATGCTACATATGGAAATGTATCTGTTCAATAAAACAACTTACTCTCCTGTTGAGTAATAAAAACGCATCTCTACATTTCGCTTTGACAACATTTCAAATCCCTCAGTTCTCGCCATCTCCGAAAAGTCTAGCCAATGTTGATTCGTTTTATTACGAGCTCTGTCTCGTTCTCTTTTCTCCTGCAGACTCTCCTCTGTTCCCCGTTTGTTTTAAACGGGTGATTCTTCGGAGGTTGGAGATTTAGCGGCTCCATGTCAACCTTTCTCGCTCCTTGTGACACTAACCTCTGACCTCTCACACCAGACACACACATACACACACACACACACACACACACACACACACACTACTAACCTCTGACCTCTCACACGAGACACACGTCAAATGAGCCAGAGCAACTTTACTCTATTTACGGAAATGACGAGACACACACGGGCGAGTGACGCATGTACACAATTTTCTGCGAAAACCATCCTGACAGGTCTAAAATATAAACATATTATTGGCTTACTATAGTGAATCAGGGTAAGACAAAAACATGTTTTGGTTAATATATTTACTCATTATTTAAATTGTATATATTTCGAACAAAAAAGTTACATAGTGTACCTTTAAAATAGAAAATAGTTAATGGTTATTATAAGTTGTAATGTTTCACATACAATTTTAATGTATTTTTTATCAAATAAATGAAAAAAACAAATAAAACAACTTTTAAAAACAAACAAAAATCTTGCTAAACCCAAACTTTTTAACGGTAGTGAAGTGTATGACATGAAGTGTATGACATGAAAGATAGAGAAAGCAAAAAACAGGTGCTGTAACTGAGTGAAATTACATAATTTTGAACGTATTTTGTGTTTTCATGAACAGCTTGTAGAATTAAATATACAGTTTTTGATATGTGATGACTAAACCCCACAATGTATGACTCCATCCATATTTAATATATTATATAATATTCTGCAAGCTGTGATAGCTTTGAAGAGTACAGTCCTGAAGCTGCTGCCTGTTGTATTTCAGAATGAAGTATATTTGAACTAAACTTAAACTTACTCTGTCTTATCTGCATTTTAGGTTCAATTCAATGTTTCTGTCAGACTTCAGGCATCCGGAATATCAAGTACAAAGGTCAGCATTTCTCAAAAGGCTTTTCATGTGAGCTCATATATGGGTGTTTCTGCAACTACGGGCACTTTTAAGTCCCAGGAGTGAAATTTTAGATTTATGTTAAAATTTGTCATTTGATGTTTCATAAATATAAACGTAGTGTCAAGACACACCTTGACATAAATAATTATGAATAAATAATATGATTTAATGTAAAATTATGAAGCATTTATAGGTCCAAACACCATTTTTGCTCATGTCCCACACCCGTGGTTTCAATGTTGAGATACTTAAAATTAGCTCATTCTTTTACAATATGACATTATTTCAAATGGAATTGTTTAATATACAGATTCATTTACAGAATCTTAAAATTCTTTGTATTATTTACTGATCATTTTTATGATTTTTTTTACTAAATGTGCCTGTCCCACACTTTTGAGTCCTTACCGCAACAATGAAAAAAAGCTTTTATTATGAAATTTTATCGAACACAAACAAGTCTAGTTTCTATGGAAACAGAAACTATCACTTGAGCACATTGCTGACAGACTGGACCACCACACTACCTCACTCACAAGATAACAAAAAAATAAGGTAAACATCATCTTTTCTGCTCTAGTATTTATTGTGCGTCCTTACCATTCAGCTTAATAATTGTGTATTTATAACTACATTTTAAAAATAAATGTATTTTACTGTTGAATTCATGTATATTAAGATGTTAAGATTCAAAACTAATGTGGTAGGCCTTGATAGCTGCCAATTAGCTAAAATATTAGCAAAAATGTCATTTCCGCAACATGTCTTTACCGCAGCAAATGTAGGTGTTGCGGTAAAGACCTTGTGTTGCGGTAGAGACAAATTCAAGGTGTACTGTATATTAAATGACAAATATTCAGTATATTATTAGTACTGAAGTATATATTTGTATATTTATTAGTATATATATATAAACATGCCATTTTTTACATTAAAAATAAAATTTTGTCCTTACCGACTCAAGATGTCATTACCGCAGCACTCCTCTATTTTCATTTTTTTTCACATTTTGATTTGCAAAAAAAATATTTTTACACTTAAGTTGAGATGATTAACACATTGAAATTGCAACATCTGTCATAAAAAGTTAATTATGTTATCTTTAGTGTGTATGGAAACAATTGACATCTAAGGTTACTGTACATTTTTTACATGGCATAGAAAAAAACATGAAATTCCCTATTTTGTATATTATTTTTTTATATCAGTATTTACAAAACTGCATCAAATTAGAAAAAGCTATTTAAATATGTAAAAAGAATTATAGAAATTACTAAAGAAAAATGTATAAAATAAACGTTATTGTAACATTGCGGTAAGGACACTTTTTAAGAAGATGACCCGAAAAACATAAAAAATAAACATGTTCCAGATTAAAATCTTAATGACTACATTCTATTTTGTGTAAATCTTTATATGTATTACAGACTGTGATGGTTAAAATTGAAATTCATAGAGGTTGATCTTTTTAAAATTGGGATAGTCAAAAGTGCCCGTAGTTGCAGAAACACCCATATATGGATTGTTAGATATATTTGCGCTTCCTCTTAACATGCATGTGCCATTTCTGTTGTTTTCTGCAGGCGGCATTACTCTCCAGGAGAAATGCATTGCAATGACGTGGTGAACAGGTAAATAACCGGTCCAAAAGACTACAAGAGACAATCATGTAAGCAAATATTTGAATAGATGTTAGCAAACCTAGAGATTTGTGCTCATCTCTTTCACCCAAAGACATTTGCAGATGCCTGACAGAATCACGTATCCCGTGCTGAATCCTGAAAATGAGGAGAGGTATCCTGTGTACAAATCCCGCAACATGGCATCAGAGGAAGAGATGAGACGAGAGCCTTTCCTAAAAAGAGACAGAGTTTTAGGAGACATGATAAACCCAGAAGGAACCACTCAAGCCAATCTAAAGGTCGGTGCTACTGGTATACGTAAGCAATAATGTACGACAGGCCGTGTTTTATTGTGAATAAAGTTACGGCTGAAAGACGTTATTAGGCACGGCACAAAGCCATGATGGCCTCTCCTACATTATTGCTTTTATAAAACGTTTACCACACTGTATGAATATTAAAGCCGGAAACATGTATTAATGTTACTTTTTTGAAGTAAAATCACTGAAATCCATCCTTCCGCCAGAAGAAAATAGTCCCTGACAGTGACACTAAACGTCAAGAAAGTGTTCCTAGATGTAATATGCCTCATCTGATGGAGCTCAAATAAAAAGGATACTAGAACAGAAAAAAAAAACCAGAGACTTATCTCTTATATTGCATGACGTTTCCCATTTTTTAGTAAACCACACCTGTTCGCGGTACAGCGCTAGTTCGCCTATGAAGCGTCATTAAACTGTAAACAGTAAAAGGCCTACCTGAAACAGAAAACTTCTGAATAATATTCCCTCTGCACTTCGGAAACTGTGGTCTTACACACACACACACACACACACACACACACACACACCAACACCAACCACCCGCATAATGACAAGACTGTCTTTGACAGAGGGAGGGTGAATTAAAGATGAAACATGCAAACATAACGCCAGCAGAGGTCACTATACTTCATATACCTAATAAACAGTTACTTTTGCGGTAATAGTAGCCTACATGGAACAGTTTTGACAGTAGGCCTATATTGATTATGTTGAAATGGGTGGAGCGCAGTGATACACTGATCTATTCAGTGAAACGGTCATTTCTGTGCTTTATCGTTAATAAATCACGGCTATATTGGCCAATCAGTATAAAGGACTGATTGGCACTAACACACAATAATTATTGCAACTTGGTATTCAATAAAACCAAAAAATATACTGAAATACAAAAAAAAAAAAAAGCAAAGCCACTCGACGCTGTTGTTACAGTGATTTTATATAGGATAGTTAAGGGATGTTGTTTGCTTTATTCCATTTTGACCTTATTTCATTCTTGTTTCCTTTCACAGAAACCGTCAGATCTTTCCCGGAGCAAGACTTTCAGCACTTTGAGTGACATTCTTAAACGGGTCAATTCACGTCGCAGTTCTTTAGGACAGACTAGGACAGAAAACCCAACGCCGGGCATCAGCAAATCCACAATGGAGCTCAACGTACATCGTTCAGACACGGCATCAAACGCTCGAACCACCGTAAGAGAGATTGAGATTTCTCATTTATATGCAGTTTGTTTAAGTGGCAGCTGTTGGGACAAAAAGATAAACATACAATTAGCAGCAAATCATCATGATTTCTGAAGTATCATGTGATGCTGAAGACTGGAGTAGTGATGCTGAAAATTCAGCTTTGATCATTGGAATAGATTACATTTAAAGTAGCCTATATTCAAGTCCAAAACAGTTATTTTAAATTGTAATAATATTTCACAATATATATTTTTAAATCAAATAAATGCAGCCTTGTTGAGCATAAGAAACTATCAAAAATGTAATTTTTTTACAGATCCCAAACTTTTGAACAGTAAGCCCGTCTGTGCAAATATCTTTATATTGTTTATGCATAGAAAAATAGTCCCACCCACAGGTTTACTGAAGCCTATCATTTCTACTATGAAGTGCATTTTAATTTATTTATGCACATTTATGCTCAAAGCTGGTGTATTTAAAGCTTAATCATGTGATATACCTTTAAAACGCTAAAAAATGACTTCACTTCTATTGTCTTTCAGAACTGTGATAATCTGCCTCTGACTCCAGCACTGGCACTTATGAAAAAGAGAAACGATGATGTTAAATCTGGACTGTTGAGGAACATGCCCAGCGTGTTTTCTCCTGGATTCAGATCTTCCAGCTTCGGCCTGCAGAGGGAGCCATGGAGGCCTCCTTTCAGAAGCCACAGAAGTGAAGAGGAGCACTGAAGTTACGCAGGAAATCCCACACAATGACATCAATAGTGTTACAATAATTCCCACATATTTAAATATGTGAATGTTACTGTAATAAGCAAGGCTGCAGGTACGAAGGGAGTTTTCTGCTTAATGAGAATGAATATTCATCATCAATGATGTCACACTTGAAGAATAAGTCTATTATTATAGGCCTGATTTACATGTGATGGACTCATGATGTATGAACTGTCATATTTTCTCAATGAAAAGGGAATGTAAATGTCAAATGTTAATGCTGCCTAACATTTAATATATATACCTCCATTTATAAAATCAAATACCACAAAGAATATAAAAGACTGGCTCTTTCTATTCAAATATGCTCAATAAGTCGTCATTAAATAGTTTGCAGGCCGTTTTACTTCAGCTGCAAAGGAAAGTTGTTTCAGAGGAGCGGGTTATTACGGTTTGATTAAAGATTACAATAC
The DNA here is from genome assembly GCF_951802725.1 of Rutilus rutilus. Classification (NCBI taxonomy): domain Eukaryota; kingdom Metazoa; phylum Chordata; class Actinopteri; order Cypriniformes; family Leuciscidae; genus Rutilus; species Rutilus rutilus. The sequence continues at coordinate 29,341,018 of NC_140227.1, read as the reverse complement.
AAAGAAAGACCTTTTTATCCTTTGGAACAATGTGCAATGATCAATCGTTCAAAATAAGATTAGGAAAGCGTATTAAAAAAGTAAATAGGATCAAATTTTATTTCATATTGATTTTATATCATTAGACCTGTCTGGATAGGCTGCTAAGATTAAACAAAATTCCACAAGTATAAATCGTTACACTTTATTTTAAGGTGTCATTGTTACAGTGTAATTATATATTTAAGTACTGAGTAATATTAAGCAACTACATGTACTTACAATAGGGTTAGGGTATAGGATTTGGTTGAGGGTTAGTTGCATGTAGTTATGCATAATTTACTGTTATTACTATGGTAAGTACATGTAACAAGGACACTGTAAAATAAAGTGTTACCGTATAAAATTGTTTTTTTATGTGACGTAATACAAAATGTTTCATAAAGGGACCA
>NC_140227.1:29310587-29338087 GCF_951802725.1 Rutilus rutilus | reverse complement strand
TTGTATTAGTATCCCCGATATATAGAATGTAACTAAAAAATAATAATTGTGCAATGGTTGTGGTTCCTCTCTAAAAAAAAAAAAAAGAAATTAAAGGAAGTTGAAGGAGGGAATATCCCTGCACTTTTGAACTGGATCATCGTCATTAACTATGAAAAAGAAACTGCAGAAAGCTGACGAGTCACTAAATGCGTCTTGAGTGAGTAAGTGAGTGTGTGTGTGTGTGTGAGTGTGAATGTGGGCGTAGCCTACTCATGACGTTTTGGAACTTACAAATGTGGTTTCACGTGAGGGTTTCAGACTTTGTATAGACGCAGCACACTAGAGAAGATCTTTATTCTCAGAAGACCTGTGTGTGTGTGAAGCCTGTGAGCAGATGGACCTGTTGTGGAGGATGAAGCTGCTCTGTGGACTGATCCTGGCTATGGCGGTCCTGGTTCTGGCTGGAGAACACAGCGTGGAATATGGATGTCAGTTATGGGAAAACAGTAACGACCCCAAAAACGTGTGCTGTACGAAGTGTCATCCAGGTGAGTTTTGCAAAGGACTTAACTCTGGGATAAAATGATTGATAAAACCCAACATCTGTATTGGCTGCATCGATGTTTCTCAAACTCATCAGAATTGTGTTTAACAAAAAAAATAAAAAAAAATATGGCAAGCAATTTATGCTTGATAAACTGCAGATCTTGACTTTAACTTTGGGTACAAGTATCAAGATACAATATATTATAAGTTTATAGTTCAATATACAATGCTCCATAGGAGTGTGTGAGATTCCTGTTTCCATAGTAAGGATTAGGATTGTGGGAATTTGGGTAGGAACTAGGTCTGCAAAAAGCTGGGACCAAAAGGGGCCATTGGTTCAGAAAGGTTTGAGAAACAATGGTCTATGCTTATTGTTCGTTTTTTGTGACGTGAAAACCTGAAAAAAAAGAATGAATGCATGTAGTAAAAAGAGATGAATGAAAAGAGAAACAGAAGAAATATGCATTAAAATAACTCTTAGTACCATGGTATTCTTAGAAGTACCTCAGAGTACGATGTAAAATGGAGCAGTTCCACTGTGTTCTTTTTTTTGTAAAAAATAATTTTGTTAATTTTGTTAAACGTTACCACATTTTATTACTATAATATTAGTAATAACAATGTGTTATCAAACAACACCAAAAATATCAATGTAAATGTTGTAAAAAATGATATAAGTCACAATTTTTGTCGCATATTACATACATGGAGGCTTGAGAAGCTCAGATGTAAGAATTTTAATACACGGTTATAAATTTGTGATCGATGAATTTGGAATAAATGACTAAACCCCAAAACTGGAATTGCTATAATAGCTATTTTTAACAAGCGACAGCACAAATATCAGTGTAAATGTAGTTCATACGCATGAACACTGGTATAAAGTGTGTTCCTGTTTCCCCTCATGATAAAGTGTGATCACATGATTAAAAAAACCACAATAAACAGCTGCTTTCATCCTCACTGCGAATCACTTTCGATTTGATTATCTTGCATCAGAGATACACCGGGAGGATGTCGGGTATAGAGTGAGGTTCAGAAGTCCACTTGTGAAAATGCTTCTATTTTGCATTTTTTATTTAATCTATTATAGTCAACAATCGAAAAGTAAACATGATTTTGGTGTGTCTACATTCTGAATCAATGACCGATGACAGCATAATAAAGAGCATCTTGTGCTTCATTGCACAAGGTTCATCACAACACATTTATGTATATGATTAGTCAAATAAATATGTCATTCATTTTACATTACAATGTTTCACTGTTTTTGCAATGCATAATGGATTGGAGAATGAGAATGTTGGTAACATTGACTTCCATAGTATTTCTTTCCTACTGTGGAAGTCAATGGATTGGACCAGCAACCGTTTGGTCACCAGCATTCTTCAAAATATCTTCTTTTGTGTTTCATACATAATTCATAATTTCATACAGGTTTGGAACAACATGAGGGTGAGTAAATGATGACAGAATTGTAATTTTTTGGGGTGAACTATCCCATTAAGGTTCAGGAAAAAGAGGACACGTCTAAAGAGGACGTAGATTGTGTTTACCCAAGGTGTGTTGTTTTTCAGATTTTAATGTGGTCTCAGACATCTAATCCTCCTGTATACGTGTGTGTGTTTGTTGCAGGAAACCGTCTAGTCGAAGAATGCGGTCCAGACCCAAAGGATCTGTGTTCTCCCTGTGGAAATGACAACTTCATCGGAAACCCTGACGCACTCCAGTGGAAGTGTCTGAGGTGTTATCAGTGTACAGGAGGTACATCATACATCATTTTAACTGATGCTAAAGACTTCTTCATTATGTTTTTTTATGCAAGTGCTCTGAGCATCACCATACAAATGCCAAAACTGCCCTTAGCTGACGACAGGGTTGGCGGTTCTGTGTAATAAGACAATGACCAGTAAAAACTAGCCCAATAATGACCCAAAGCCCGAATAATACCAAATATCAAACACAGGTGGCATGCGGGTGAAAGAGAAGTGCACCACCAGCAGAGACACAGTTTGTGGGTGTTTACAAGGATATCGATGTGGAAATGATAAATGCTCTTACTGCCTGAAGGAGTGTGGGAAGGGAGAGCAACCTGCTGGAAGAGGTGAGTCTGGATTTAGATAATCGATCAGAAATGTTTTATATTATTAGCTAATATGCATCTGACTGCAAAGTCTTTCTGGTATGAATTTAGGCAAGTGTGAGCCGTGTCCTCCAGGGATGTACAATGACAACATCCATCAACCCTGCGTGAACTGGACCAAGTATGATGCCTTTAACATTGTTTCTGATATCGATCTGCCTGTTAAAAATGTTTCTGAGCTGATGAAACCACATTTTATAAGCTATTTCAAAAGATGCATCTCTCAACCCACAGATGTACGCCTGACCACCCAATAAAGGTTCCTGGAAATGCATTTAAAGATGTGATCTGTGAACCTAAACCACATCCCAAACCAGCAGTGTCGCCGGACGGTGATGCAGACAGCAGTAAGTATGACAGAAATATAAACCCGTGGGCACTGATGACCCTGACATCACAGGGAGTTTCTAAACACCCTGAAGTGGTCTTTATTTCAGATTATGGGAAGCGGCCCTACATTTTTCATGCACTTGACCTTTTATAATTCATATACATACATACATACACACACATTCTTGTACATCTATCTTTTATGAGGACATTCATTGACACAATGCAATCTCTAGCCGCTTACCCTAACCTTACCCATCACAACTAAGTGCCTAACCCTAAACCGACCCTTAACCTAATTATAACCTAAAACCAAGTCTTGACCCTCAAACAGGCCTTTAAAGGGCTTTCAGAAAGTCAGGACCGGCCAAAATGTCCTCACTTTACTCTCTTTGTCCTCACTCCAATGGTCTAAAACTCAAACTGGTCCTACAAAGATAGTTGTACAAGTACACACACACACACATGAATACATGAATACATTTCAATTAAAAAAGAGCCGATAACTTGTTGTGGTCGTGTCCATGAACTGTGATTTGTTTAAAGCTCATTTTCAAGTGATTCACTCATTGCTGCTCTTTGCTACAGAGGTCATAGTTATTCTCATCATCTTTGGTCTCCTCTTCGTAACAATACCCATCGCTACAATCCTCTTCCTGAAGTGGAGCAGCAGGAAGGTCACCCATAAAGAAAGCAAGCAACCAGGTAAACGTCATCAAATGCTGTTTTCTTTAGTCCTGCATGTTAAAGGGTTCCCGCATCTTCATGCTTTTGTGTGTGTCTTCCGCCCCGCAGGAGGACCGACTCAGACGCGTGTTGCTGAAGAGCTCAGCTTCTGTTTTCCTGAGCAGGAACGCGGCAGTGGCAGCCAGAGCTCCATAGAGTCCCTGCTCTCGCAGAGCATCGGGCCTTTAGAGGCATGAACGCTGGCGTCACAAATGATCATTATGTATATTGAGGATATGTATATTGTGTTTCTATGTAATGTTTAATTTATTAACTGAATTCTATTGATGCCAATGCGATTTTGTAGCCATTAAACTAGCTGAGGTATTTGAGATTTTTCTATTTTCATGTTAATTTTCTGCCTATGTTCTAAAGGAATAAATGTTGTACTTGTTTACTCAAGGAGAAGGTTTGACCCTAAGTAGTAACTCTGAGAGGTACATGAACTTGACTAAATAACTTGACTTGACTAATATTATGGTTCATTTTTGTTTAATACATTATTGTGAGTTTTTCCAACTACATACTTCCCTACTATATAGAAAGTGAAAAACAGAATCTGACAAAAGTATGTCCGAATTCACCGTTGGCAAAAAGTACCCGGGTGACCTTCCGCTTCCGGGGAGATTCTGAAGTGTGTGTACGATGGACACTTTACTTTCCCACGGGAGATTTATGAATGAATGTCTGTGAACATAACCTGACATAACTGACACTGGTAGGTCACATGACGACATGGCAAATGTAGTAAATGTAGTTGTTGTTTTTTTTGCCAGCCAAATATTTTGTTTTATATATTTAAATAATTGAACAATGTTATCTGATGTTGGTTAATAATAGTCACATGACATGCAGGTAAACAAAACTTTTTTTTTTTTTTATGAGCTCACAAAATTTCAGTTTGGGAAATCCTGACCTACAACATTGTTCTGTTGTGAAGCAATACATTGCAATGCAGGTTGTAAGTTGTATAAATTGTAATTTCAGAGAATTGTTTTATGTTTGATAATAAATCAGCCTGTACAAAATCATTGTGCTCAGATTACTTTTATTATGAAAACACATGTTAACGCATAATAAAAAGAAAAAAAAAGGAAATCCTCAAATATGAGACCTTTCAATTGTAGAAGTTCAGTTGCCCTTTCGCTTTGAGAACAGAGGCGTTCACGCCCCAGAGGCGTTCACGCCGGATGATGTCATTGCATGCACAAAAGGTTACAGTATTGTGTGGGGGGGCAGAGACCTCTGCACTGAAATACCGTAGGCTGTCAGGATGTGACACCGTTTGATATTTTAATTCAACACCATCCGAATTCCCCTGCATAGCATTATTTTAAATCCACTGAAATTTCCAACAGCAAAAACCCTGAATCTTCACATTCTGGTAAAAGACATCTCAGGTTCTTTTCTGACCTCTGACCCTTGCGTTTCGCAATACCATTAAACACAGAGCTGCTGCTCTTTTTTTTAGAAGTGAAAATGAAGAACACAAATTTAAAAAACAAATGTGGACTAAAACCCTTTAAAAATGCTGTGAAATAATGCAATTGAAGCGCAACACAAAGACAGCAGAAAGAAGGCATTATATCCCTTTCACAAACAGAAAATCACAGGTCTCTGGTGTATTATCCTTCAGTTAACTCTTGTTATTAGCATTTTAACTGTTTTAGTTAACAAAGATGTTATTCCACTGCATGTACATTAAATGACTCATAGAAACAAATACCTGAAGATAAAAAAACTAAAAAAAACATTTATTCTTCTATCACAATGTAACCATGAGAGTCTTCCAAATCTTTACACTTGATATTTCCAAAGACGATCTATTGCCCAACACATGGAGGGTTATCTTAGCAGGTGTTTGGTGGTCAACAAAGATATGTCTCTGGAAAGCAAATTGTGAAGCATCGCTAATAAGGCGCTGCAGTGATGATATATTTTTGTAGTGCAAATCGTAAATTCGTATTGACAAACACAAAACCCAATAAGATTTTTGGATTATTGCAGTAAAAATAAGGTCTGTGACCAACAAAAGTTTGCGATTCTCACATGTTTTGTTCATCATGATAATCTCCGCAAGTGAACAACTTTATATTAGAGGCTGAGTAGATGTAGATGAGTTTACCTGTCCAGTCTAATGACATTTAATGTCTCCGATAACCTCCATAGTTCAATTTAGCCACATGTTAGCAACTCAAGATAAGTAAAAGCTTTCAAAAATCACATTAATGATGTATTTTATGTCGTAGAATAAAACGTGAATGACCTTAACAGCATACCTTAGTTCAGGCCTTAAAAAACCCATTGTTAGTTCACCCAAAAATGCAAATTCTGTCAGTAATTACTCTCCCTCATGTTGTTCCAACCCTGTAAGACTTTCACTCATCTTCTGAACACAAATTAAGATATTTTTGATGAAATCTGAGAGCTGGATCACTCCTCCATAGGCTTCTATGGGATCGAAACTTGCCGGCCCAGAAAAGTTATTAAAGACATTGCGAAAATAGTCCAAGTGACTACAGTGGCTCAACCGTAAGTTTGTCAAGCGATAAGAATACTTTTTGTGCGCAAAAATAACGACTTTATTCAACTATTTATTTTCTTCTGTGTGGGTCTGAGTGAGTTCACGTAGTGTAACAGCGCAACGCTTCTGGGTTGTATGTCACACGCGTCACACACATGACCAGCGTCGGCCAATAGCGAGCCTACGTTCTGACGTACAACCCAGAAGCGCTGCGTTGTTACACTACGTGAACTCACTCAGACCCACACAGAAGAAATTGAATAGTTGAATAAAGTCGTTATTTTGTTTGTTTTTGCGCACAAAAAGTATTCTTGTCGCTTGATAAACGTATGGTTGAGCCACTGTAGTCACTTGGACTATTTTAAACATTGTCTTTACTAACGTTTCTGGGCCGGCAAGTTTCAATAACATAGAAGCCCATGGAGGAGTGAGCCAGCTCTCAGATTTCATCAAAAATATCTTAATTTGTGTTCCGATGATGAACAAAAGTCTTACGGGGTTGGAACAACACGAGGGAGAGTAGGCTAATTACTGACAGAATTTTCATTTTTGGGTGAACTAACCCTTTAACTCGTTTCCAGGTTTTGGCCTACAATAATACACTCTCCCTGCAGCACTCTATGCTAATATTAATTTTGCAGGTGTACAATTAACAACAGAGATTTAAAAAAATGACAGTGTTTGTATCATCATATAATAAAGGAACTTTGACTCAATGTATTTTGATAGATTAAAAGCGAGTGTTTATCATTACCTATGTACATTACATTTCCCTGGCTGCCGTCATGTTTGTGTGTTGCCATTAACAACAGTTGGAAAACCAACTTCAAGTGTCATTCCAAGTTGCACACTTTTAGAAGAAAAGGTTCTATATAGAACCCTACGGTTCTTGACTCAATTTGAAAGATCTCTTTATGCCAGAAAGGTTCTAAATAGGTAAATTATTTCATGATACTTTAATGTTTAATGGGTTATTTAATTTTTTTCTCGTGATTAAAGGATATTTACGAGCTGTTTTATTCATAAAATGTAATTGAAATGAATGAATTAAAACAAAATTACTTAAAACTAAATCCATAAAATGATCCCATGATGGAAACCCCTGAAAGGTTCTATATAGAACCTTAAAGTGTTCTGTCAGGCGCTTCATATATGGAACCTTTCAGGGGTTTCCATCATGGGATCATTTTATGGATTTAGTTTTAACTCAATTAATTTAGTTTTAATTCATTCATTTCAATCAAATTTTATGAATTAAACAGCTCATAAATATCCTTTATCACAAGAATAACCCATTAAACATGAAGGTATTATGAAATAATTTAACTATATAGAACCTTTCTGGCATAAAGAGATCTTTCAAATTGAGTCAAGAACCGTAGGGTTCTATATAGAACCCCATTGAACCTTTTTTTTTATAAGAGTGCATGAATGGAACATCAGAGAATCACCAGTTATAAACTCAGTCTAACAACAGATTATAAAATCTGTGTCCATAACATTGACTATACAATACTTTCAGTTTAAAAGAAAACTGAGACAGCACTGAATTAGTCATACGTTCACTGTTGTTTACAGTTCTCTTTCTTGTCTTTGGCTTTGTGACGTCCTGCTTTGTCGCTCTGCCGTTTAGTTGGTGGTATGAAGGTTGGTTCTGGTAAATAGTCATAAAAGATACTGTGCGGGCTACGAGTGGCCAAGCACAAACCTGCTGAGGAAACAGGAAATGACTCTTGATGTGGCACAAATACAGCTATTTAACTTTCCTATTATATAACATGCATGTGTACCTGACGGGGCGCTGGTGGAAATTTGGCTATCACGCTTCCTAGCCTTGAACGTTGGGTCCAGTTCCTCTGCAATGTTGTGAATGTGTTGGTTTCGGCTGAAAAGAGATAAACAAGGTGCGGTGCAAAGATACAGTAACTGCTGAAAGGCGTTCTTGAGAAACGGCAGATTGTGTGACTGTGTGTGATAAAGAATGTGTGACTTACAGTGTAGTGCATGGTGGGCTTGCTAGATGGTGTTCAATGGTGTAGTCTTCCTCTTCCACTGGCGAATGCAGTCCGTCTGAGTTCAGCCGCTCTCGCAGCATCTGAAGAGCCTGAAAGTAAAGACAACATGGTCTGAAATACGTCCATATGTCCAAAATTAAAACAAATTACAAATGAAAGGTCTATCCACACCATGAATTAAAGGGGTCATGTTATGTTTTTTTTTTTTTTTTCATATTCAACTTTCTTTAGTGTGTAATTTTGCTGCCTGTAATTAAAGTCCCTCCAGCGAGAGTTATTCTCTATATCAGTGTCACTGTTTCTGAACTCCCTGAAACGCCTCCATTTTAGTCTTGAGTTTTCTTCCGGGAACGAACACGTCACAATATTCCTCATTTAAATAATTAATACGCAGAATAAAGAGGCGGGGCCTGGTTGAGTTAGTTAGTAGTGTGTTGAAACTGGCGGTTATGATAAGGCGTGGGACATTTCCTAAACATGTTCGAAGCGCTTGACCAATCACAACACACTGCTCCAGCCGACCAATCAGAGCACATTGTGCTTTTTCGGACGTTAAAAAACAAATACGACCTCACGTTATGTCAATCACGCTTGCACACTGTCTCCTCATAAAAAAATGTAAAAAATTGGATCAGGTTCGATTTTCAGCATTTTGAATGGTGTTTTGACAATTCAGAGCCACCGAATCACGAATACGAAAAAACGCATGCGAAAATTTCAGACTTAAGGCCATTGCACACTGAGTCCGAAATTTTCGTATGCGTTTTTTCGTGTTCGTCAGCCTTAAAATTCGTCACGCACAGAAACCTTGCACACTGAGTCCGATGCGTATTTATTAAACCTTTGCGGAAAAAAACGCAAAAAATACAAAATGGATTCGTCAAGCAGTGAGGATGATTTTGTTGCCCTCTTTCTTCTTAAAAAGAGAAAAAGAAAGAGGAAATATTGGGTCCATGCAATCCTGAGATTGCGCCGAGAGGAAGGAGAGTTTCACCTCCTTATCAAGGAGTTGCAAAATTATCCCGAGCGATTCAAAAATTACCTCAGAATGTCAGTAGAACAGTTTGATGCTTTGCTAGCGATACTGGAGCCACATATTAAAAAGAAGACCACCAATTTCCGTGAACCGAGACTGGCAGTATGTCTAAAGTATGGACACACACACACACGGCCGGCGGAAGCGCTGGGCAGACAGAACAGCTGTATCAGGTTATATTTTATTCAGTGTCTTTGTAATCCGCATTTTGTTTTTCATACAGTACTTTGTGCTGCGAGACTTGTACGGTGGCTCTGTCTGAATTGTCAAAAAACCTCTCAAGATACTGGCTGTGGATGCGAAAAACGCAGAAAATCGAACCCGATCCGAATTTTTTTATTACGGACGAAAGTTTCGTAGACAGTGTGCAAGCGTGATTGACATAACGTGAGGTCGAATTTTTTTTTTAACGTGTGAAAATTCCGGATGCGAATTTCGGACTCAGTGTGCAATGGCCTTTAGTGTGCAAGAACCTTTACTGACAGACTGGGAAGAGAGGAGCTGCAACAATGGAGAATATGGGAAAATAGTTTTTTATGAACATTCATACATGAAAATATTCTAAAAGACCCCAAAAACTAAATTAAGACAAAGGCCGTAAAGGGTCCCCTATAAATGAGAAAGTCTGCAAAATATATACTGCACACCAAAAGCAAAGCTTTTATGCTACAGATTTCTTTCACCTTAAATACTTATATACAGTAAAATAATACATTTTGAAGTTGTAAATAAAGATTATAGGTGTACGTTTTACAAGAAAACACCATTTCAGGTTTTCTGCTTTAAAATTTCCCAATTAATTCAATGTGCTACTTTGTTAAATTTACTAGCAATTTCTGAGCGAAAAATGTTTCTACACCATGTTTTTTTAGTGTATTGGAAATTAAGTTTGATTTGCGTGTTTGCATGCTTTACAACTGTTGAATAAAATCAGTTGTGTTGTGTTTTCATGAAGCGGATGAGGTTGGTTCAGACCTTCCTGGTTGTAGTGTTTCCTTCGTCTCTTGGTTCGGCTGGTCTGGTCTGGATCTCCAGGTCTCGTGGCCTGTCGGTGACTCTTCTCTGATGGCGCTGCTGCATGTAGTGTGCGATCTCCTGATGAGCATTTATTCAGCAGTTAGAGAGTTACATCATCACAGCTGAGCTTTCTTTACACGTTTGAGAATCAAGAAGAAGTATGTCATTTGATGTATGGAGTTAATCTCTATTCCAGGAAAATATGGAGCTGTATATTACATCTTTTTATCAATCTGTACAGTGTAATCTTAGTTATCCTGAAGATTATTTTACCTCATCTTGGGCTACTTGAGCCGCAATGAAGTCCACCTCTGATCCAGAGCTGCGAGGAAACTGCTAAACAAAAGACATAATAATAAATACTATGCGTGTTTTAGTAGCAAACTTATAATTTAGTTTTAGTAATTATTTATATACAATTATAATATTTATTAATATTTTTAGGATTTTATTTGTATATTTTCAGTTTTCATTTAAATTTTTTGTAATTTTGTGATGTGCTTTAAAAAAAATATATATATCTATAGATTTTTTTTTTTTTTTTGCAATTTTAGTACTCAACTTATTTCAATTTGAGTTTCACTTGAGTATCAAAGACATAAAAATGAATACTTTTTCTTATTATTTATATACTAATATAGTATTTATTAATATTTTGAAGAAGCTTTTATTTTTATATTTTCAGTTTATTTAAAATTTTAGTTTGAGTAATTTTGTTATATGATTTTATTATTTTTTATATTTCTATTTAGCTTTAATTTGTTTTTAGTTTGAATACTTGTATTACTTCAGCTTACTTTATTTCTGTTAGTTACCAAAACACCATTTCTAATTTCTAATCTAACATTTCTAAAAATACATTTTTTTTTAATCAAATTTTTGTAATTTATTTTATTTAAATTACCAAATAAATAAAAGAATTGGTGTGAGTTATTTAGAGTACTGCATGCATTGTCATTAAATTAACATTTATTTCAAATTAAATTTCATTCAGATACTGTCCAATTATTGACTTATTTCCTCACCACCATGTCCCATAAGGGCTCCGTATGCACAAAGATATTCCAATATCTCCAAAAACAAAGTAACACTAGTCCCGAACCCTATGCAAACCTGAGGTTATACATGAAAACTAACCCCAGCCTGGTTCAAGTAGCAGAGCTCAAGTGTGTGTGTAAGCAAATAAAGCACGTTGAATGTAACGTACATCTCTGCGAGGCAACATCTCCTCTTCCTCCTGAAGTCTACGGGCCAGCTCAGCGTCCTGAAGCACCTGCTCCCAGATTCCCAACCCTGACGGAAGGAGAACAGCTTTTTAAGACCAAAGCCAACATATCAGCATGCATCTACATTAACAATACACATTTACCTTCACATAGAGGAGAAACACAGTCATTTTCATGGTGACCAGCATCAGCCCTCTGCCGTCTCATCTCCATTTCTTCTTCTTCCTGGAGCCGTTTAGCGATTTCCTGTTCAGAAAACAATTCACACACACAATAATTCACACAATTCAATAATAAAAACGACGTGTTTTAATAGTCCAGTACAACCATAAGTCAAGTCATATTTATTTAAATAGTGCTTTATACAACACAGATCATTACAAAGCAGATTCACATTAATAAAACAGGACGATAACAGTGTTACTATTGTAAAATTCATCAATTATGTATCAAATTCAACTTCACTGTCCACAAGACAGTGTTACTGTTGTAAAATTCATCAATTATGTATCAAATTAAATTTGAGCTGTAAGGCAGCTCTACAGAAGACAATGGTGTTGTTATTCAGCTCACGTCAATTCAATGTTGATTCAGTTCAGTTCAATTAAAGTGTTGATGTCGCAAAGTCATTATAATAGTTTTGTTCTCATCTGATGGTGTTCATCCGACTAGTCTTTGAAACCCTAGCTGAGCAAGCCAAAGAAAAAAATAACCAAACACATGCCTAGTGTGACATATTTCCGAGTGAAACGGTACATATCAGAAGTAAATATGAGATCTGGATTCATCCATTGGGAATAAGTTCACAAATAAGACCAGAAAATTTTATTTGTTTTCATTTTAATTTTAGTTTCAGTTTTAGTAATATTGCTATATGCCTTTGTCTTGTTTTTTGTTGTGTTTTTATATATATTTTAATTTAGCTTTAATTTTTAACATGCAAGAAAGTAAACAGTGTTCACTATAATTTAACATTGAATTTTGGCTTAACAGAAGCGGCTTCACAACGGCAGAACTGAATATATCTCTGATGCATTCGGGTGGAGGAGAGGTGATATTCATAATAAGATCTCAGACCCCACATGCACAGATACACACACACACACGCACGCACACATACGCACGCACACACACACCTTGGTCTGAGTAAAGATCACACAGCAGAGGTGTCAGAGTAGGCTGTAAAAGTTCCATCACGGAGTCACTAGAACAAAAGCGTATAATCTTTCAGCGCGAAAAACCAAAGTGACACCTACTAGAGTACAAGCAGGCCAGACCCATGGAAAGTACAGCTCACACACACACACACAGACACACACACACACACACACACACACACACACACACACCTACACACACTCTATACGTGTGACGCCCACAGAGACGCTTCTCAGGAGGACACACACCTCGCCTGAGCACTTCTGAGGCCTCGTTTACACACTGACATCACGGAAGAAAACCACATAATTCATGCGAGAGCTGAAGCATTTATTATACAGATTCACGCTGAGCAGCAGAAGTTTGGAGAACAAACATCTGACTTTGAGGATATCACTTGATCCTAACCAGTTTCCGCCAAAATACCACATTAACCACAGTCGTTGTAACTACAGTAATATCATAATAAACTCATATGGGTTTAAACAGTTTTCTGAATTTGTTTGAAGTCAACATGAAATAAAAACTGGAGGAAAATTAACAGTGTTTTGGCAGTATATTTTTTATTTAGCACTATTACACAGGTCTGACGTGTAATGTGACATTGTTGTCCTGGTTTTGTGATCCTTTATGAATTAAATAGAGTAGGAAACCATTTTAATTGTATACACCGAAAGCTTAAGCAACAGGAATGGGTGGCTAAATTAGAGAAAATAAAGACGGGAAGTGAGTTCACACACTAAAAATAACATTTAAAATCCATTATTCAATTTAGCACACACTATACATCAGTTGTCCACTAGAGGACAGTAATGTAAAAAGGAGGCTTGGGCTCTACAGTTCACGCTATTAAAGGGCCAGTTCACCCAAACATTTGTATCATTTAATCACCCTCATTTGGACATAAAGCAGATATGTATGAACAATGAGGACAGAATGACAACAGAACTATTAACTAAAAACTATTAATTCACTATATCTTCTGAAGCCGTAGGTTTGTGTGCCAAACAGAGTGAAGTTTAAGGTAAATGATGAAAGAATAAAACATTTTGCCTGCACTTAATTTGTTATCATTTGACTGATCGTCCATCAAGACAGTCCCTATATTTAATCAGCGGGATGTCTGGATGTTCCCTGAAGGGGTTTTTACTGCATTTCTTATAAACAGACAGAGAATTCCCCATGGGAAAGTCAATGCAAATAAACATTGCACAATACACAAATAAACACACAACATCAGAGGATGCAGTTGTGTGGGCTCATGGGTATTCCAGCACTTAAGACTGAGGGTTTACAAAACTTGAGTCCTACGGACTGAAGAGTTAAAGTATGTGTAGTTAAGTTATAACAATCAACATGCCCTCAGCGCCACGGTGAGGCATTTCTCATTGTGCGGCACCATGGTGAAAGAGTTTCCATTCTAATGCCCAGCCTCACTGGCCCATCAACGATTCAGGCCTGAAGAACTCAAGTGGGAATGTGTGTGTCTAACATGCTTTTGTACAACACACACACACACACACACACACACACACACACACACACACACACACACACACACACACATTCTTGTACATCTATCTTTATGAGGACATTCATTGACACAATGCAATCTCTAGCCGCTTGCCCTAACCTTACCCATCACAACTAAGTGCCTAACCCGAACCCTGACCCTAAACCGACCCTTAACCTAATTATAACCTTATCCCTAAAACCAAGTCTTGACCCTCAAACAGGCCTTTAAAGGGCTCTCAGAAAGTCAGGACCGGCCAAAATGTCCTCACTTTACTCTCTTTGTCCTCACTCCAATGGTCTAAAACTCAAACTGGTCCTCACAAAGATAGTTGTACAAGTACACATACACACACACACACACACACACACACACCACAATAGCGTAGGAGATCTATTCCGCCAGGACCAAACATATCAACATTGTTATATTCAATATCCATTACCATGCCAAACACTTAGAGAGTTGTCATGACAGACATTAAGTAACGATTTTAACCTTGACTTTTGTCTGATTATTTCTCTATTCTTAACTAGCCTATGCCAATGTAAAGCACTTTGAATTATTTGCATATACAATTATTTAGTGATCTTAATAGACTTGCCCTGCCAATAGTGTTTCTCTTTTGTGCTCTTGAGTGCTGTGAGCTTTATGACTCATGAAGTGAGCATTGTTTTATCAGATAAAGATGTCATTCTAGGAAAATATCGTCAGAAGAACAACAAGACACCGCCAAACTGCCAAGATACAGATGGATAGCCTACATTTAGCCATAACTGGAAAACTGATTTTACACCCAGAATAAGAAAAGGCTACAGCTGCTAGACTTTGTTCACAGGCTGGCAGAAATACAGAAAGATAATTACCAGTACAAATCTCTTCTACACCACTAAACTGCTCAGTTTGCAGTCTAATAATACTGTCGCCACTAGGCGGAAAGGACAGTCAACACCACATCGGGGAAAAACACCCAGAGTTAACAAACAGAGCAGGTGCTGATGGACGTTCCTCTTCTGTTGAATCACACAGGCTGCAAACCACAGCAAAACACAAAAACATCACAAGATATTGCCATTTTCTGGGAGCTTAATTGTACCGGTTCTTTCCGTCCTGTCCCAGGAAATCTCCCTGTTTTACACCAGCGGTCAAAATACCTCGCAAATAAACGGCAAAAATACAAAATCCCCATAGCCCGCTGGTTACAGATGGAAATGGCAACATGTAAATAAATTCTAAAAGTAAACATTATACGCACGCCTCTTTTGAGGCAGAGCATTTTTTTTATCCGATAAGAAGACGCATGACCTATGTCGGAACCACATTCACCGAAAATCACCCAAAAATCCCTCAATGTCCATCTAAAAACTCAGGTGACTTTCTCTCATTAGATGATGTGATTGGATAACTGTATTAATCAGCAGACCAATCGCATTGCACAGCCTCTCAAATGTTGTTTTGGTCATTCTGAAATTCAGAGCCGAAGTCTGTCATCAAAATGGTCGGGAATAATGACCTCCCAGAACTCTCGCAAGATTGCTTTTCATCTGTTTCAACAGATGTATGAAAAAAGAGCCACAGTTTCTTCCCCAATTGCAACAACTACTATTTTTATTACAGATATTTTGCACCAATTATCTAGGAGGTGATGATTTTGTTTTTTTGAACACAAGGGATGGAAACGGTGCTTTATTCGCAAATGTTTTATGCCATATTCCAATTTTGAGCATAAGTTAAATTTGCAACTTTGGATGGAAACAAAGCTAATGTCTCTTTAAATAAGTCCAATTACTATATTTACATATTTCATATGACTTACATTTACAAACAACAGCTGTTGGCCAAAGTGCTGTACAAAGTGTAAACATAAGTAAACATAAAAACACACAAATAAACAATACACTACAATTTATACCACCAGACCCACTTACGACCATAAGCAACAGTAAATAAGTGGGTTTTAAGCAAAGATTTAAAATCAATGTCTGTTGGTGCAGTTTTTATGTAAGATGGCAGATTGTTCCAAAGCTGTGGAGGGGCCCCTGAAAAGGCACAATATCCTTTCAATTTTAAAGGGGTGGTATATTGCCCTTTTCACAATATGTAAAATAAGTCTTTGATGTCCCCAGAGTGTGTATGTGAAGTTTTAGCTCAAAACACCCCACAGATATTTTTATATAGCATGTTAAAATAGTCACTTTTTGAGGGTGAGCAAAAACGCACCATTTTTGTGACTGTTCCTTTAAATGGAAATGAGCTGCTGCTCCCGGCACAGGGGGCGGAGCTTCAAGAGCTTGTGTTCTTTTACCTCACACACACATGCACTGAACATTTAAAAAATGTTTAGCCTTTTATGTTCAAACCAGAGTCAGAAAGATGGAGAGACTCAGGAAGAAGTGAAAACATGTAGACAACATTTCTGAATGGTTAGTTGGTGAATTTATGTAGCTTATAGTTATCTTCTAGTCATTGAGTAGCATATTCTGTCTTGATAATCTATAAATCGTGTTCCCGAGGGGCGGGGTTTATGTAAATTTTCGGGTTTGTGATGTCACTAACCCGGGAGGTATGTCGTGTAGTCTCTACCAGCCGTTTGCTGTAGTCCTTAAAAAGCAATTTTTTAAAAAGAAAATATCTCCCTTTGCTTTAAACTTTGAGTGTTGTAACTTTGCAGATGTTGTTTATGCTCAAACAGCAACATTACACACTAACTAAAGTTAGAAAAGTTAAATTATAATAAACCACCCCTTTAAACGTGTCCTTGGGAACAGTCAGACTACTGGTTGACCTAAGTTTTCTAAAAGATCAGAGATGTATGGAGGAGCCAGTCCATGCAATCCCTTATAAGCAAAGAATAGTGTTTTGAACTCAATACCATGTTTAACTGGAAGAGAGAACAATACTGGTGAAATATGTTTGCTATAGACCATTACTTCCTCAAGAGATTTTTCCAAAGGGCTCCAGACAGACGGCCTCAGAAAGCCTCTTGTAAATAGTCTTTCCACAAATACAGAAGCTCAGTGTTCATCCAGCGGGACGTGGCCTTCAGATGAGCGGTCCACCTCCTCAGTGACAAACCACTCGTCACCCCAGAAACACCACAGACATCGCCATGGGAACACTCTCAAAAACCACTCCTGACAACAATGATGACAAAGCTGCTCCTTTAGGAGACAGAAATGTCGCCCAACAGCTCAATAAAGGACATAAAAGAATACTTGAAGCCAATGGATATCAGAGTGCAAGATCCGACTCGGGCCTCAGTCTTCTCAGTCTCTTCAATCTTTTATGTTCTTTCTGTCCTTTATTGCTCTCTGCAAAAGCATCTCTACACAACCGCCACCTCACACAGGTGTTTTAATCAGCTTAACGTGAGTGGACAGATAATTAACAACAGAGCAATGAACAAAACACTTGTCATTTGTGTAGAAATGAATGGGAAAAATCACAGTGTTCAATATGGTGAACGTATTAGGGGTGTAACGATACCCTCATGTCACACGATTCAGTACATATCATGATACCGAACTCATGATACGATATTATTGCGATACTCCAAGATTATGATAAAAGGTTAACAAAAAAATGTACTGTTGATTAAAATGCTAACTTTAGTTTTACATTGTGGGTGTAAATGAATAGGCTTGGACTTGGTGCTGGAAACCCAGTGGTGACACCAGAATAAAAATATTCATGATTCTGAAGCTGAAAATACAGAATTATTGTAGACGAATATGCTTGCACTCTGTCACTCACTAGATATATTTTAAATAACGTAGGCCACTTTTTACTGGTAACAAAAGACATTTGGCATTATCAGGACACACAAATATTCCCATATCCCCATTGCATTATTATACATTGTATTCAACATTATATATGGAAGATTAATGTAGTACTGACACTAAAACTCACACAGTAATTTTCATATTGAGTGAACTATACACAATACAGATTGTCACTATCCACAATTCATATTGTTGCCTTTTTGTATTGCGATATAGTGTGACACGATATATTGTTACACCCTAGAATGAGCATGGACCAGATTTTAAGCATTATTTGAGCTAAAGAAGCAACATTTATGATACCAAACATCTGATAATCATAATCAAAATAAGCGCGCAGCCATCTTGAAAATGATGTCTTTGAAATTCCGTTTTTGCTGTAGCTCTGTATATTTCTATCATGACATCGCTGTCGAAGAGTAATTAGCTGGTAAAGTGGATCTACTTTTGTAGAGTTATAGGGTTAGTTCACCCAAAAATATATATTTATTTCAATATATCAAAAGAAGATATTTTGAAGAATGTTGGTAACCAGACAGTTGACGGTAGCCATAAAAAAAACTTGTTTTACAGTCTGGCTTTTTAGGTTTAAAGGAACACGCCGACGAAACTTTAGCTTATTCACTATATCCCCCAGAGTTAGATAAGTCCATACACACCCTTCTCATCTCCGTGCGTGCCGTAACTCTGTCTGACGCACCCACCGCTAGCCTAGCTTAGCACAAAGACTGGAGGTAAACGGCTCCAGCTAGCATACTGCTCCCAATAAGTGACAAAATAACGCCAACATTTTCCTATTTACATGTTGTGATTTGTATAGTCACAGCGTGTACAAATAAAAAGGTCACATGATACACAGCCATCTTCTAACCGTATACATACTGGGAACTATATTCTCAGAAGGCGAAGCACTGCTACTTGGGCGGAGTGATTTGTGATTTAGGAAAATGTTGGCGTTATTGTGTCACTTATTGGGGGCGGTATGCTAGCTGGAGCCATTTACCTCCAGTCTTTGTGCTAAGCTAGGCTAGCGGTGGGTGCGTCAGACAGAGTTACGGCACGCACGGAGATGAAAAGGATATTATCTAACTCTGGGGGATATGGCGAATAAGCTAAAGTCCCAAAAAGTCGGCGTGTTCCTTTAACTTTGACATGTTTTGATGAAACACACCTCATCCTCTTCCTCTCGTCTCCTGGCCTCCTCAGCACACCTCTGGAGCTCTTCCTGAATCAGCTGTGCATATCTGCAGTCCTCTTCCTCCCTGAAAATCAGACAGAACGCTTGAATGATTCAATATATGATATGATATTTATTATATATGCTTTTTGCTGTCCTCTTTTGTGCTGGTTTCAATATCACGTACACTAATCAGTAAGTAATTAATACTTCTATTCCGCAAATGATGCATTAAATTAATCAAATTAATGCTGTTCTTTTGAACTTTCTATTCATCAAAGAATCCTGAACAAATTTTTGAAGCAGCACGACTGTTTTCAACATTGATAATAATAAGAAATGTTCCAGCATATTAGAATGATTCCTGAAGGATCATGTGACACTGAAGACTGGAGTAATGATGCTGAAAATTCAGCTTTGCACCAAGGGAATAAATTATATTAAAAAAAGTATTCAAATAGAAAACTGTTATTTTAAATTGTAATAAAATCTCAAAATTTTTACTGTATTTTTGATCAAATAAATGCAGCCATTGGTGAGCATAAGAGACTTCTTTCAAAAAAAGTCTTATCGACCGCAAACTATTGAACCGTTTTGTACATAAAAACCCTAAACAAGTCCATGCACCATACAAGAGGAAAAAGCAAACTCATGTCAAGTCACGCTGATTTCACTCTCAAGCCAAACATTAATTCCTGTGTTTTTTAACTTACACCTCACAATATACAAACTAATCAAAGTTACGCAACACAATGAGTCAAGCATCTGTTTTACACATAGTAATTTACAAATCCAAAAATGTCTGTGGTTTAGTGATGTTGCTGATAATACAGTAATTCAGGAAGCGTGTCGAGGCCTGACGACTCTTACAGCTGCCGCAGGTTTCGGCTGAGATCCACTCGCTGTTCCTCTTCCTCCTGAAGCCTCCGGGCCAAACGAACATCATTCTGCACCGCCTGGTTCTTCTGGATGTTGGTGCTGTAAAACTGCTCAACTGAGATGAAAAAGTTGAATCAGTCTGAGGCCTATTTTTACCCGGTGAAATAAGGAAGGGCGAGCAAGATTACAGGAAGTAGATGCTTATACTCACTTTCCTGCTCTTGAAGACTGTGAGCCAGAGCGCCGTCCTCTAACACAGAGAAACATTGGCACACTGCGGGGGGGAAAACACAAAATTAAAGGCAAGAGTGTTAAACTAAATTAACAGGTTTTAATTATAGGGATTTTACCACAGTAAAATTACTGTAATCTTTATAACACGGGACAACAGCAATGTCACTGATACTAATGTTCAATGCATTTATTTGATTAATAATCACAATTCTCTCATCAGATAAAATGATTAATTTGATGAAATGTAGTCTAATTGGTGCAACTTCAAATTCAAATAGTTATGTCACACATTTGTCTATTTCATGAAATTTGCAGTTAAAAAAAGGCTCATCAAATCAGATTTTTTTTAGTTAGAAATATCCAGTTTATAAACGTTTCATTCTAATGTAGTCCATAATTTCACATAAGGGAGTGAAGACACTAAAGAGACGTGGCATTTTAACATGCAAACGTATTCATAAAACTGTACATGCAATTTATTTTAAGTCACTGTCATTCTTTGCAGCACAAAAATTAAATAACTTGAAAGAACTTTATTTGAGAAAGGTCTGGCATTATTTGCATGGCAAAAATAAAATGACCACCTGCATGTGACCATGTATTGCAGGGATTTTGTGTCTATTCATTACGGGCAGGGTTGTTATTTTTGACTAAAACGAAAACTAATACAAATTGTTTTTGATAAATGAAATAATGCTGAAATATCATAAAATATAAATATTAGATGAAAAACTTAAGTTAAACATAAAAAAAAAACTTAAACGGAAATTAGAAATGTTGCCTTTGACAACTAACTGATTTAAAGAATTTAATTAATTAAATTTAAGCACTAAAATGACTGTCCTAAACCTGAAAAAAAATATAAAAGCCTATAAAAAAAGCTAATTCAAAAATGTATAAACGCTATAATAGTATATAAATAATAGTAAAATGACTTTGATAATGGCAGTAGCAATGAATCAAATGATGAAGAAGAGCATTATAACCAGGAATAAAGCTATCGCTAATGCCAACCCCAACATTTAAAACACTTTCGCCATTTCAATAAAGCTGATTCGGGAGTCAGGATTGCAGTGATGCTGTAAAGCTATAAATCTTGGTAATAATCGGCTGCATCCTCCACATCTCAGCACTCACAACTGGCCTGCAAGTTACTGTGCAAATTAAGTAGAATCATTTAATTACTCCAAATAAATTTTTGAGTGGCATATTTGTGCAATTATTGACAGTTTGTGCCAATAAACAACGTTATCAGTGCATGCAATGCATTCTCTAAGACCGGTTTATGTTTTGGCCCGTCTCCGCTCTGCTAATAACGCCACACTGGGGCCAAAACAGGAAAACTAAAGCCAAGCCAACTGGGTCAGCAACTCTAACACAACGGCTCAGAGGAAAAGCACACAATGCCCAATAAGCTTACAGAGGTGTGTCAATGTGAACGACCAAAACCGCCAAGAGTCCACTGATCGACTATTAAACAATAGCAACCTGAAGAAAGACATCCAAGCAAACACACACACACACAAGGCTCTGCTGAAGGTCAAATAAAACCCTGCACATTAAACACACACTCAATGACAACCCTCCTTCTCTCTCTGTCTCATGCTCTCTTTAAGTAAGTGTGGAAAAATCAGTGAGCTAATAAAAGCTCACGGACTCTCGCACAAGCATGCTAAACATCAGAGCCATAAAAGCAGACACTCCATTATAATAGACAGGTCGTCTAATTACAGATCTGTCAGTGCTGTAGCACATTTTTAAACACATATTAAATGCTCACAACGACGTCTATGACTACTATTAAGCTACTATTCTTAAAAAGTACTAGTCTCAAGATAACTTTTTTTTTTTTTGCATTAGATTTACCGTTTGTAAAGATGCGCCTGCGTCCATTCGTCAAACTCTGTCTACTGTCATGAAGCACATACACACACGAGTGTGAGCTCATCCTATATATCAGTCCGTCATGCGCTTCTGTTAGTAAACAGCACTGGTGCTCAAGCTGATGGATTTAACACAAAAAAAGAGAGAAAAGGTTAGGAAAAACCCCTCCTGGTTCATAGGCACCTCCACCCTGATCCAGGACGGAAAAGCTGACATGGCCACTCTCAGGACAGAAGCTTGTTTCATAAAGGTTGGCATACTCACAGTTAAACTAAATGCAATGAAAGGGGTTTTGTGCATAACAAGAGCCAATGTTGTGCAACTTAAAATTAGAACCGGGTTTTAAACCAGAAATAGTGACGTGCAATTCCTCAAACCAATGGAAACAGCTTTGATGCCTTTATAATAATATTATCATTAAATGTTATTTTAATCACAGTTGAGGATGAGGGGAAAAAGTAGCAATAGTTATGAAAATTAAACTCAATGACTTAATCCTATAAATGACCTCAATCTTAAAAAAAAGAAGAAGTTAATTATCATTAAAGTGGTCTAAGGCTTATTGTTCACAAGTTTGGGGTCTGTTATTTCTTTTAACACTTTTGAATAGTCTCTTATGCTCACTAAGGCTGCATTTATTTGATTTATTTAGTAATACTGTGAAAAATTACAATTTAAAATAACTTTAAAATGTTTTCTATTTTGATTTATTATAAAATGTAATTTATTCCTGTGATCAAAGCTGAGTTTTCAGCATCATTACTCCAGGCTTCAGTTTCACATAATCCTTCAGAAATTATTCTAATACGCTGATTTGCTGATTGTTGTCAATGTTAAAAAAAAGGTTGTGCTGCTTAATATATTTTTGTGAAGACCATCTTATATTTTTCAAGAATCGGCATCAAATGAATAGCATTTATTTGAAAAGAAATCTTCTGTAACATTAAATGTCTTTGCTGTCACTTTTGATAAATTTAATGCATCTTTACTGAATGAAAGTATAAGTTTCTTTTAATAAAAAAAATATTCCTGACCTCAAATGGTAATGTGGTTTTATGGTACGATTTTAAAGCTCATCTTGTATTCTTTTATTGTACATAAAAACAACAATGTGAACATTATTCAAAACATCTGCTATTGTTCTTCACAGAAGAAAGAAAGTCAAATGGGTTTAGAATGACATGAGTATGAGTGAATTATTAAAAAGGTAAATTAATAATTTAGGAATCACTTATGGGCCATCCAAAATCGCATGTCTGAGTAGGTACTACTTTTGAATTTAAATTTACTTTGCAATCGTTAAAAAAAAAAGGCCGTTCTATATAGTATGAATAATAATCGGATACTACTCTGTTGCCGTACTACTATATAGTAGGGAAGTATCTGATTTCAAATGCAATGTTGCACTTTTGCTTTAAAAGCAAACATTTCTGACAGTCAAATAAATTAGCGCCACCTGGAGGTGAAAAGTGAACACTGCTAATTTTGTTAGAATAAATGTTTACGAGGTGTTAAGGATAAATAACGTCAGCCCTTAAAGAGACCGAGGACGATGAAGGGTGGTCAAGCGTGCATTTGTTGGGATAAGACAGTGGTCTGTCCCATTGGTGTGACCCCCACAGCTGAGCCGAGGCCCCCGGGACAAACAGATGGTGCTATTCAAGTCCCAGAAACAAAGAGAACAGAGTAAAGACAGTAATCGGGACCCCTGCATGAAACTAGCAAGCGTCTTTTCCTGTATGCTGCTCTCCTCTTCCATTCACTCACTTTCTCCTGCAGTTCTTTGTCTATATTTGGCACGCGGAGCAGAAGCAGAAGCTATAAATATCCGGCAGCGAAGTTAAGGGAGGTTCACACATGAACTCAAAAGAAACAGGTCAGAAGCTCTGCTTCAAAACCAGGTTAGTTTCAGGAGCACATTTAAGGCCTTAAAATGCATTGTGGGTAGGCATCTCACAGGGTATGTGTTTATATAGTGTCCCGTTTCATGCACAGACAGTTTGTCTGCTTTCTAGGTGCAACTACAGCCGTGCGTAGGTTTATATGAACAACCAAACAGCCCTTTCCTGTTCCTCCTGCGTTCTTCTTGTTTACAGATGTTTTATGTAAACTGATGTAAACTGACCTGTCTTTGTGTGCAGTAAATCTAAATTCTCCTGCACTTGAACTCTTCACACCTCTTTCCTGCCTCCAGCTTTAGGCCAAATCGGGAGAAGATTGGAATCTCGACCCAAATCCTGTTTAAGAAACAGGAACGCTGGGAAGCTCTTGAGCTCATCCAGGGCAGATAAGAGGACGAGCGTGTGGACAGACGCTCTCTAGCACTTATCAGCAGCACACAGCTCTCTCTCTCTCTCTCTCGCTCACTCGCTCGATCTGTCCTGGTCTCACATCACATTCCTGAACGCTGATCTCATCTCCTACAACACACAACAGCAGCCCTGCCAAACAACATCTGAGACAACAGCAAACCTGCACAGGGATATTAGCCAGGTGCTGATTAAGCATTCAGACAATTTTGACCTTCATTTTTGAATACCATTGAAATTCCTTTCCTTTCACTAAACTGAAAGATTATGGATAAGTACATGCATAAATAGTTTTTACAAGTACATTTCCTTCCCGCATGCAGTAGCTGAGATGGAGAATAGTCAGCAACAGTTAGACCTTGTCCAAACGAATATGTTTTCCTTTGAAAACACATATTTTTCTCTCTGTTTTGGCCTTCTGTTCACACTGAGATGGTGTTTTTGTCCAGCAAGCTTTTTTGAAAACGCGATTTTCTGAAAAACGGTGACGTCATGCGCATGTGTATGTTCAGTCTATAGGTGTGTAATGTTGTCAATAATGATAATTGTTGTTAATGTTTTTGTTTTTTTAAGCATTTAATAAAAAAAAAAAAAAAAAAAAGTCTATAGGCGTGTAGTGTTTCTTTACAAAGTGACATCGCCATCTACTGGCCTGGCAGCAGAATACAGCGTCGTTTTCGACTAAATATGCTGCTGTTTAATGTTTGATGACCGCGTTAGTAATATCAGAGAATGTCTAATAAGGGGAGAACTTCCACTCTCAGTAAACTTCCGGCTTCTGAACTGGTTGCAGTTCCACTCTGGTTCCATATGAGGGCGCTCACAGGACGAGTGCAGAATGAATGGAGGTCTATGGCGCTATACCCCTCAAAATCCACTTTTCTCAGGATATCATTTCTTGTCTAGTAATTTGAATGTTGTATTCGAAAGGAGATGCAAAGAAATTACACATTGCTGGGTGTTAGATTTTTTAGAGTCACTTATTTGCTTTAAAAAGTCTTTTAAAATGTCAATGACGTCATACACATCGTACGACCAGAGATACTGCTTTACGGCAATCCTTCAGTCACTTTGGTGCTTTCGCGCTCTGCACTTTCTTTTCTCTCGAGGCATCGACAACACAGCTGACACAGGTAAATACACGTGCTAGAAGAGTTTTTGTTTTGTTGTTTTAAAAGACCACGCCGAAAATACACACACACACACACGATGCCACCAAGCGGTATCTCTGGTCGTAATCAGTCCTTCACTGACCAATCAGCGTTCATTAGCAGAATGCTAGCGTGTTATGGGCAACAACAACTCAACCTGTAAGAAATTGAAAGGAAATAAGTACTCGTTCATTCAACTTTCGACTATAACCCATGTTGAACTTGCAAAACCTACAATCAAATCTGAGATTTCTCAACGGCAATCGGGTGAAAGAGACAAATTTAGCCGTCTAGCCCCATAGACTCCAATTCATTTTGCACTCATGGGCAATCGCCCCCAGTGGAACTCTGGTGGAACTACAACCAAAATTCGGTACAATAGGACTTAATAGGGAGTGGCCAGGCTCTCCGTAGACGGGCTCTGGTAATATGCATAAGCAATGTGTCTAATCGCTTGCTTCTGCATCTTTTACGATTGTTTTTGGACCCGGAGATTCTGTCCTCTTCCAGAAGATGTGTAATAGCGCCCCCTAGTGAAAACATGGACTGCTGGAAAATTTCGTCAATGACGTTAGAAAGAGTTAAAACCAACATTGCAACATTGCAAACCAATTTTAAAACACTTTTTATATGGTGGTTCCCTTTTCAAATACAATAACACAGACACTTTTAACATGCATACCTGAGAAGATAGCAAAAGAAGTAAACATGCAAAACAGAAAAACCCATACCGTCATAAACACCGGGCAGGTGAGATTTGTCGATGTCAGTTTCTGCCATAACTGATCCACACTGAGCTCACAGTCTCATGATGTTGTGGAGAAACCTGTAGCATCAAACAAACACGAGAACTGACATTCAAATTATCTTTAAAATCATTTTGCAGGTTACTACAACAATTTCTTATAACTGTAAACATTGTAAGCGATCAGTACGACTTTTATAACATGCCAGCAGCCGTAACCTAATCTCCATAAATCCTGGAACAATAACACACATTGTGTCAAGGATAAAGATGTTGGCAAAGTTCTTATTTCCTCTGGAGTTTGTTGACCGTTTGTGAGCCATTAATCTTATTTTGATAAGCTTATGGAATTATTTTTATTTTTAACAAGAAAGTAGAACTATCATCACATATAATGTTGAAAAACATTAAGGTTTAGCCGTCAGGTTAGAATGACCTTGCAAGGAATATCTTAATGCAAACTGCTGCCAACACTTAAATCAATGCAATACACTATAAAAGCAACATGCAATACCACTGTGTGAAAGACACAGTAGTACAGTAAACAGTAATATCTGATAAATCTTAAAGGGATAGTTCACCCAAAAATGAAAACTGTGAAACATGGAAGTCAATGGCTATCATCAACTTTCTGTTTATCAACATTCTTCAAATTATCTTCTTTTGTGTTCTCCAGAAGAAAGAAACCCACGCAGGTTTGGAACGATATGAGGGTGAGTAAATGATGACACAGTTTTCATTTTTGGGTGAACTATCCCTTTAATTCAGGAAAGCTGATTTTTCAAACACATTAATAAGTAAGTTTTACATCTCAAAATTGATTTGAACATTTACTGGTCGCAGTTTAATAATGTCCTACACTAGGTCAAACTTGCAGTGTTAGTGTTAATGTTTCCATATTCACTAAATAAATTTTGAACCACAATGAAAGTATGAACCACAAACAGTAAACTTACTAGCCTACATAAACTTTGTTAAGTTGCACTTAAATGGACTTTATAATATTTATGCACTATGAACAACATAAACACTATAATATAAATGTGCTTCAGAAAATAACGAAAACGTGATTAAAAAACAGACTTACCCTCTTCTGTCACTCCAGACACGCGCAGACCCG